>NC_056737.1:183506108-183668608 GCF_019279795.1 Protopterus annectens | reverse complement strand
CATTTGACCCTCTAATTACAACATTATGTTGCTTTGCATGGGTTGCACTGTTAGACAGCAAAGTTCTCATCTTGGTATGTTTAAGGCCATATGGCATGGGTCCTGCAGACTTGTTACAGGTCAGCCTAGTCTCTCTTGTTAGCCTGTCATGTACTGTGAATGATGCTGGAAGCTAGGCTTGAATTTTGTATTATTTGTGACTGCGTACACGAGGGACACACTGCTGGAATATACAATCTGGTTGGCAGCATGTGTAGTCCTTGCACTTTAAACTTGAATTTAGCCTGCATCAGTGACGTATCAGGATAAAGCCGTGACTATGGCCCAGGTGACTCAAGATTGATTAGTGATTTGAGCTCTTGATAGGGCAGGCAGGCAGGATGGATGTGCCCATCCTGGGGTGGGGGGGGTCCATTGGTCCGAATCATGTTAAAATGGGGTTATGGATGAGCTTTGCTTCATATGAATGGGAAATCTGTTCCAGAGAAGGGTTAATCTTTGAGACACATACCTGTCCTCCAACATTCCCTGTTTATGTCACTTATAAGGTTTAGGTTCTTGGAATGGGTATTTCCAATACTTTTTATTTTGTGGATTTGCAACATATCCATGAGTGTAGGATCGGAGGATGCCTTGCAGGCTAGACTTCGCCAAGCAACAGAGTGTAGGAGATTGAGTAAAGGGATAATGCTTTGAGATAGTCTGTATAGACTTGTTTACTCCCTGTATTCTTTTTGTGAGGAACTTCTGTGGTGTCTAAAGCTGTTTCAAGTTCATAGGTAGGTACTATGCTATCGGCTCAAGGGCCTATGTTCCATAGCTTACACCACCCAAGAAAGTTATTTTCCTGTGCCACTGTCCAGCAGAGAGACAGACGTGATCCCCGGGGTGTATTTCCTATTTCCCATCCACTTATCAAGATTTTTCTTGAAGAGTGCTAATTAAGAACTTTGCTTGACATATATGGGTAGCTTGTTCCAGAGTATAGGAAGTCTCTGGGACAGGAATCTATCCCTCCAGTGTGTCCTGTTTATTGTGGTGACAAGGTTTAGGTCCCTAGAGCGTGTGGCTCAAAGGGATTGGGATTTCTTTAGGTGTAGCATGTCCAACAGCTCTGGGTTTGACCTAGCTTTATATGTTAGGCAGAGATCACCTCGCAGTAGGCGATATGCTACGGAGTAAAGCTGGAGTTTTTTGAGGCGGTCAGTGTAGGGCATTTGTTTGAGGCCAGTAATCCTCTTTTTGTGAGGTACTTCTGTGGCCTTTCCAGCTGCTGCAGATGTCTTGTGAGGTAGATTCCAAAAGGGGCATTGTACTCTATAATGGGTCTAATGAGTGACAAGTAGAGGGGAACAATGACCTCTTTTTTTTTTTTTTTTTTTTCCTGGATGAGAACCCTTTTATGATGAGGTGTGCCATGTAGAAGGACTACCTGACAGCTGTGGCGATGTGACTATCAAAGGAGAGACTACTGTCCACCTGGGTCCCAAGGTCTCTTATCACGCATTCGGTGTTAAGTAGATTGCTGCCTATGTGGTAGTTCATGGGTACAGAGTTTTTACCAAAGGGGATGACACTGCACTTTTTGGCATTGAGTTTGAGGCCATGGCTCTGACACCAGGTATCTGTCTCAGTGAGGCCCTTCTGTAGGATATCCACATCATTTGGGGACTTGACTATGGCTCCTAGTTTGCAGTCATCTGCGAACTTAGTTAGCCAGAGGCCTTCTGTGTTAGCCTGTACTTCAAAGAAGTAGATACCAAACAGGAGAGGTCCCAGGATGGAACCCTGTGGTACTCCACTTGTCACTGCTTTGAGGTCAGATTTGGAGTCTGCAACTTTTACAGTGTGGGTTCTGTCATTGAGCCAGTTGGCAACCCATCTTGTGACGTAGGGATTTATACCTAGGTTAGTGTGTTTAGCTATAATTCCAAAATGGGGGATGGTGTCAAAAGCCTTGGCGAGGTCAAGATAGACTGTGTGAACCACCTTACCAAAAAACCAAAAGGTAAACTAAAATAGCAGCCAGACTGCAGAGATGAATTCTTCTTTAATAGATTTCAATTCTGGTACCTCGGCCTTCGCCTTCACAAGGAATGCTTTCCATACAAAAAGTCAGTCCTTATAAACCCTCATCCATGGCTTTGGTGATTGCCTCAAAGAAGTCAATCAGGTTCAGGAGGCATGATCTGCCTTTCACAAACCCGAACTGGGTGGGATCCAGAGTTTGGAGGTTACCAATGTCTTTGTTTATGAGTTCCATGATGATATGTTCCATGGCCTTGCAGGTCAGGCTAATAGGTCGATAGTTCCCAGGATCATTAGTGGCTCCCTCTTTGTGGAGTGGGATAACTGTTGCTGTGCGCCATTCAGTGGGCACAAAGCCTGATGCAAGGCTATTATTGAACATGGTGCTTAAGTGGGGAGCAAGTTCGTTCTGAAGTTCATGTAAAACGCAGCCTGGGATGTTGTCTAGTTAGTTACACATCAAAGGATGTGTTGTACTCGGTGATTGTTCTGAGAGTGGAGTACAGGCTCTATACCTAGTAGGCTATTGATCCATGAGGATCTTAAGAAGTCTAGCCTTACATTCCCATGATAGTTTTTAGCCCTTATATCTTGCATATAAAATAGCCCATAGATGGGGACATGTTGGGACATTTTATATGTTGCCCCTATCCACGAGAGACAAGGGTGCTAAACCATGGAGTATTTGCATTTACCCATCCATTCATCCAAATTTCTTTTCAGTAGATTGAGAGGTAGTGTTCTATATGTGGAAGTGAAGATGTTTCCACAGAAGAGGTATGCTCTGAGATGCATATCTATCTTTCCACCATGTTCTATTTGTATTAGAGTAGAGACTGAGTTTCCTTGAATCTGTGTTAATGCCACCACTGAAGTTGCGAGTGTGCAGTAGGTCTGATAGTATAAGGTTTTTTGAGGCTGTATTTGCGAGGTAGAGGTCACCTTCCCAGTAGCCTGTATGATCCAAAGAAGTGGCATAAGGCTTTTGAAAAGGTCCGTATAGGTTTTATGTTTTAGATCCTTGAAATATATATATCTATAATTTTTTTTTTTGAGTGAGAAAGAGTTATGTTCATTTTGGTTGCGATAAGTGATTGGGAAGTACATACCAAAAGGGGCATTATACTCAAATAATTAGTCTAAAGAGAGCTGAGTGTAGTGGAATGATCATAGGACTGGACTTGGATGTCATACCTTTTTAAATAAGCTGTGCAATGAACCAGGACTTTCTTACAATAGTGGATACATACTGATGAAAGGATAGTGTAACATTGATTCACAAATCACTAACTACTGGGTCAGTTTTCAGGCTAACCATTTGAAATTTTGGGACCCACAAGAGCGAGTCCTGAAATGTGGAGACTGAATTGCCAAAAGAAGGACTTAACATATACTAAGTCCGAGATGGCTCTTTCTAGGAATATTCCCTTTTCTCTGAGGTGTGGCATTTATTGGAGATGTATAAATTCATGGGTGTGGGGTCTTGCAAAAATAAGTTTTAAGGAGAAGAGTGATTTTCGAGATTCATTCTTCTCGGGGGTTTTTGGTCTTTTGGTTCTCAACGTTTTGAGCGCCGACATTTCAATAGGGAGCAGTTTTCAGGAGTGTGTTGTCAGTATGATAGCTGCAAGAGGACTTGCGCTTGCTGAAGAATACAGTTACACATTTTTTGGCATTTAATTTTAGTCTTGGTTATGACACCAGCTATTTCTTTGGGACGAGCCCTCCAGGGGGATCCTAATGTCCTCTGGGGAGTTTATGATCGCATAAAGTTTGCAAGTCATTGTAAACTCGGACAGCCACAAATCCTTAATATTTGCTTTTACTTTTGCGAAGTAAGCGTCAAAGAGAAGTGGCCCAAGGACTGAAACTTGGGACATACCATTAATGACAGGTCTTTTGGAGAAGACAGAACCCAGGAAATAAAGGTGGGAGATTCTGTTTGTAAGCCATTTTGCTATCCATTGAGTTTTATATAAGGATTGCATTTAGCTGAGAGAGTACCTCTACGATACTCAAAGAAGTCAACCAGGTATCCTCTGCCTATGATGAATATGAAATGATTTTTGAGAGTCTGTAGGTTATTTATAATGTGTGTGTGTGTGTGTGTGTGTGTGTGTGTGTGTGTGTGTGTGTGTGTGTGTATATATATATATATATATATATATATATATATATGTGTGTGTGTGTGTGTGTGTGTGTGTGTGTGTATGATTCCCCTTCACAAGATTGAATGAATGCTTGAGACCAGAATTTCAAACTTCCATTCACTCGAAATTGTGAATGGGAAGTTTAGGGTTAGAAAAAAAATAGTTCAGTTACCTTTTTGCAGGGGGCTAGGTCTCCCTGCACCCTTGCAGCTGTCATCTAAGAGCTGCGTGACAGCACTATAGTGGAGGACTGGGAAATCTTCCATTTTGCGCTTATGTATATAGTGCGGATTGGGAGATTTCCCTTTCCTTCGCTGTAGTGTGATCTCGGAGGAGGAATATTTAAGTAAGGGGGGTGTGGGGGGTGCAGGGAAGGCGAAGCCCCCCTGCAAAAACATTAGAAAGGTGTTTTTTTTTTTTTTCCCCTTCACATTTTCGAGTTTTTGTAAACTCGAGATTCTGGCTTCAGGGTTATGAATTTTGAGTTTATAGGAATTTGATCTTGTGAAGGAGAACCATATGTGTGTGTGTGTGTGTGTGTGTGTGTGTGTGTGTGTGTGTGTGTGTGTGTGTGTGTGTGTATATTATATAGGTTATTTAAGCAGTAACTAACGACGTGGTGTGGTATAGTGAAGATTTACCCATGGTTGTTGTGATTAAATAAAACCAGCCATGGGTAAATTTCAATATACCACAACCACGGAGTCAGTTATTGCTATTATACAATGACATTATTTAAGAAAAAAAATACTTTACTTAAATAATGTCTTTGTATAACAGCACATTACTGTTCTTCCGCTGGTTGTGGTACACTGCTTCCTTGTTTTGATGTACTGAGCATGCGTTATGGGACTTCTGTCCCACGCATACCCAGTACATCAGTGCTTTGAAACGGAAGCAACTGAGAAAAGAAAGTCTCTGTTGCTCCATTTTTTCTTTTCTTTTTTTTTTTTTATTTGTTAAAAAAACATGTTTTGCGCACTTTATACCAACGGAAAATCTGGATGACTGGACCTTTTTACGTTGGTATGTTGTGGGATTTACAACGGGCATGCTGGCCAGTCAGCGTGCATGTTTTGGTATAGTAGTAGGGGGGGGGTCATTGTATAATTGTAATTAATTTTCCACAGCCATACAGATGAGTATGGTCAAGTTTGTGTGTCTGTAATTTTGCAAGGGAATGACAGTTTCTGTACTCCATTCATCTGGCACAAAAGTCTGTTTTGAGACTAATATTGAATATTTTCTGCATGGCATCTGACAATTCATGTTTCAGATTGCCTAGCACACAGCATATGTAATGTGAACCCATAGAAGAAGTGTTCTTGGCTTTAGATGGCACCTTGTGGATGACTTCTTGAACGATTTGGAGATGTAGCTGTGAGTATGTGATCTGAGAATGTTGGAGAGAAGGGAGAATGCAGTTTTGAGCTAAATGTTGGGGAGAAGGGAAAATGCAGAAATTTGTATGCTTATAGATTGGTAATGTCCTTTAGGTCTGAATATGCATTACTAATTTCTGTTAGCCTTGCACAGTGCTTACATTGCTTCAAAGTTTTTAACGTAGGTAAAGAAGGCTTTGTGAGTGTCCTTCCCATGGTTGGCTGTTTTTGCCAAGTGTATCACTTTGATGTGATCAGGGACTTCAGGTCCTTGTTTGATTTAGCGAGAGAGTTTTTGGCATCTTGAGAGTTAAATTTATTTTTGCATTCAATGATTTTTTTCATTACAGAGCCTGTTTACATTAGGATTCCACCACAGGGTTTACTTTTGAACTTGGCATTGTATTGTTCCTGAAGAGATGGATATGTCTATGTAGCTATTTACTTGTATATAAAATTTGGCAGTAAAGGATTCTGTTTAAACTGTGAGGTCATCGGAATGACTTTTGAATTTAGCCAGGTCATCACTCAGTTTGAACGGATTAGTCTTTGCATAATCTCTGAATTTCGCATTATTAGAAGCTGATTTAGGCTTTAGTCTTATGGTGAGTGTAACTAAGTTGTGGTCTAATTTGACCAAGGAGAAGGTTGCAGTTGGTGTGGAACAAAGCTACCCTTTATTGGTAAGGACCAAGTCTAGGGTTATATCACCCATGGATGGGGTGTAGAGTAACTGGTCTGGAGAGTTTGTATTGATGAAGTCCAGAAATTTCTGTTCCCACATATTTGAGGATGTATAAGTTTTCCAGTTTGTGGAGGTGTAGTTGAAGTCTCCTTGGAGAATGTTGTTTGGCTTGATACATAGGGACTCCATATTAGTTGGGTAGGAAGTTTGGTCGAAGGGAACATAAAGGAAGCCCTGTAGTGAGTTGTACTAACTATAGAAAGGGCCCCCTCTGTAGTTTCATTAAAATTAAGGTGGACGTGGAGGAGTTCAAGCTGGTAGTTACTTTTGTTGTCTAATGAGTCTGACAGTGACGTGTGTGTGTGTGTGTGTGTGTGTGTGTGTGTGTGTGTGTGTGTGTGTGTGTGTGTGTGTAATATATAATATAAATAAGACTATGCCACTTTTAGTGCCTTCATTTTATGTGGTGGTTCTGAATGTGTGATAGACATTGAAAGCCTGCACCGATGGAGTGCTTTAATTTGTCTTCAGCCAGGTCTCAGTGATGCAAGTCTCAATGTTTTCTAGGGTATGCAGTTGTTGAGCAGCAATACCTTTAATGTAATCTGGATTATGTTTTCTTATGTTGGGTGATTTAGATAAGTGACACTGCTTAAAAATTACAGTGTGGGGTTGTCCAAGGATTTAGCAAATATGCAAAAGCCTTGGGTGGAGGAGGTGACCATCCCTGGCAAGCAGTTTTGATTGTCTGTCATTTTCTCCTAGGCCAATGTAAAAAGGAGAGGAGCATCTTGGAAGTCCAAGCATTAGAGTTATATTTTTGTGACGTTCTTTCATATTCCAGCTATAAGATTTATTTTAACAGGTGCTGATGGTTTGGAATTGTCTTATAACTTTAAATCCAAGTTTAATTATAGCAGAATATTTATCATGTATTTATAAACATCAAAACCAGTCAAAAATTACAGTTGTTCAAAAGTTGATCGATCATACAAGTCTGCCTTCCTCTCAGAATAGTGAATGTTTAACAAATGAGAAGTCGGTCACTAGGAATGTCAATACTCATATTTATTATTTGTTACCTGAATTATTTTTATAGTCACCATTATAGCCCATAACCTAAAATACTGTTTTTTTCTGTAAAAATCCCACAACAACTGCAGGTACTACTGTGTTTAATACTGACAGCACAAAAATCACTTTGGTACTTTTGAGTTTGTGCAGTTTATAATAGAATAAATGAAACATTCTAGATAGTATTGGGCTTTTAATGTTGTTTTTAATTAGGTATGTTGAAGTATTATCTGTTATGGCATGTTGCAATTTTAGAAAGGACCTCTGTGGCTTTAAATTTGTTTTATCAATCAATTTATTATGCTGTGTGATTAGCTCTTGAGTATTTAAACCTGTGTTATTTCTAATTCTTTTTTGTCTGACGAAGTCATATTTTTGATGAAAACGAGTGTATCACACTGTTGGCGTTTGCTTTGTAATAAAATTCAGGTTTTGTATTGCCTGCCGAGCCTGGTGCCTCATTGTGAGCTGATAGATTCCCGTACACCACCCTTGTGGACCTGCTACCGACTATTTGTTTGGTTTATTGGTTTTCCCTTCGGGCTTTTGTTGCTTGGTGTCATGGATTTGAGTTCGGGCAGTTCTGTAGAGGATGGTCATGGAACCGGCGTTACATCCGTCGCCGGAGAACTATCTCAGCTTACGGGCCAGTTGACTCAGTTGGTTCAGTTGCTTACCCCACTGGGACAGGGGTTGCAAACAGTCATTCAAAACCAACAAGAAGTTCTGAAAATTGTTGGAACACGGTGTAGTACACAGCCTGTGGACTCCCCTGCAGGCGCGGTAGCAAGTGGTTTGGACCGGAGGGCACAGAGGTCAGCTACCGACAGTACGGATGTTTCCGAGTTTTTTAAAACACCAGCGGTTTTCAGGGAAGGAGTCCCTGTTACTAATTTGGGTCAGAGAACTCTGAGAGGAACTACCGATAACACGGATGTTGTAGGGCTGGCTGATTCATCAGCGGCATCCAGGGATAACGTTTCTGGTTCCTCTATCCCTTGTCACCAGCCTGTTTCTATTCATGAGTCTCAACCTATTTTGGCCTCATTTACCGACTGGGTGAACAACAAACCTGATTTTACATCTGTTGGTCTCCACACGAGTAATTCCACCGAGAGATTTTCCTTCGAGGACAATCTTCATTTTTTGGAGGACACTTTATACAGGTACAAGAGCTTGGTGTTAGACAATGCTTATTTGATAGAATGCATCAACAAGGGCATTGTGCCCAAGGGCTTAAGGGTACACAAGTACCCAAACAATGTGCTTGTTGGGAGTGAGTTTCATGTTGACTTGATCCAAGCTTTCGACCGGTGTGGATTTGACATCATGAGAGCTATCATAAAGAAAAATGAAAAAGACATTCATGGACTTTCTGAGCAAATTTTTAAATGCAATGATGCTATCACTTGTGATTTATTATTTACTGTGGAATCACATAAAGTTCAATATTATAACATCCGTAAAAACATTGACCAACATTGTGATACCATCATTAAAAGAAAGTCCAACAAATTGAATAGAGACCTTAGGGAATACAAGGAGGGGCGACAATACCCCAACCCACCCCATTTTAGAGGCATGAATTATTCAATTCCCGAGTTTCATCAGAATTTTGCTCCCCACACCGAAGTAGCAACCTCTGCCTTAGGTGAGGTTGAGGACCAGGGTTCTATTGATACAGCTGGGGATACCGAGGGGGGGGTTTTACCCAGAAGATCAGAGCGTATCCGGAACCAACAAGGAGGACAAGGTTTTCCAGTATACCCGATTTTTTCCCAAGGCAGGAACAACCAAGGGCGGGGGAGGGGGAGGAACAGGAATCTAGACTGGCAGTAGATAATTGTATTACTGTCACTGAACTGGGTGTGTACCATCTGCACAGTAAGAACGGTTACCACATTTACAACTATAGCGAAGTACCTGTCACCGAAGCACACTTTGATTTATTTACAAAAGGCTTCAAATTTGTTCCATCCCGGGGTAGCCAATTGGTTAACTGTATCCTGGACCTTAAAATGCTTACCCGTAAACTCAATTTTCAACATTTATTTGGATACGGCCCAGTTGCTCCAAGTTTATTGTTAAAAAGGTCCAGTGCCTTTAACCCACCACTCCATCCACAGTTATGTAATTTGGAGCAAAGAATTGAGAAAGAAATTCGTAAAGAACTAGGTCGGACTAGCTTTGAACATAACCTAAGTGAGGAAGAACATGCAGTTTTATATGACTTAGCGTATAATCATTCCATCAGGGTTATGCAACCCGATAAGGGAGGGGGCACTGTCCTCATGAGCCAGGTCCTATATGAAAGCAAAATGGGGGACATTCTATACGATACCAATAAATACACCGTCTCCTCCATCCAAGAGGTACACCTTTCATATAAAAAGGTTGACCTTACCATAAAAGACATGTTGGATCAGGAGGTCATTGAATTTGACACCTTTTCTTTTCTGGAAAACAACCATCCCAAGGTACCCACAATATTTGGGGTACCTAAAATACACAAGTGCATGGAAGACCCACCACTACGACCCATTGTGGCTGCTCAGGGCTCTAAGACCCATTCAATAGCTAAATTTCTGGATTGGAAACTTAAACAGGTGTGGGGTAGAGAGCCATACCTGGTTAAGGACTCCTGGGAATTTTTGCGAGGAGTCACCAACAAGTTATACAATCCCAATCTAGTATTTTTAACAATAGACGTGGTGGATTTGTTTTCTGTTATCCCTACTGATGTGGGTTTGGAATGGTTGGAGGAGGCTTTGTGGGATAGTGTAGGGATTACAGCGAACGATGTTAACATAATTATGACCTTGGTTGAGTTGGTTTTAGAAAACAACTATATAAGCTATGGGGGTGAGTACTTTAAACAAATTACTGGGGTGTCTATGGGGGCCAATTTTGCCCCAACTTATGCAGACATCATCATGGCCGTCTGGGAGAAGAAATTTGTCAACAATTGTGGATTTGTGAAGTACTGGAATCATTACTCCAGATTCCTGGACGACATCTGCATTTTCTGGGTAGGTCCCCCTGAGACCATCCAGGAGTTTATAACCTACATTAGTGGTACTACAAGTTTTTTAAACTTTACTCATGAGATCTCTGTAGAATCAGTTCATTATTTGGACGTTACCATTAGTAAGGAGGCAGCAGGTTTTACCTCCACAGTATATAGAAAGCCAACCTTTTCAAATAGTTACCTGCATTTTTCCAGTTCCCACCCTGAGTTTCAGAAGAGGGGTATCATCAAGGGACAGTTGGTCAGGGCGTCACGTATGACATCCCAGGACCACCTATTCAACAAGGAATGTGATAAGTTGACAACTATGTTTATGGACAGGGGGTATCCCGAAACCATGATTAACTTGGTAAAAGAAGAGGTTCTTCAAGGCAGAACCACAAGATTCAAGCCCATTTTGGGACAAGATAGTTCAGTTATAGAGCAGGGTATGAGTCAATCAAACAGTGTAGGACAACAACTACTGTTTATTACAGAATACAGTGGTAATGTTGGGACGTTCCAAAAGATAGTTGAAAGGGAATTTAAGGCTTTCCAGGAACTGACGGACCTTGATGTATTTAAGACCACAACACTTAAAACTGTTTACAAAAAAGGTTTCAACATTAAGAGAATCTTAGAGATGGGTCCCAAACAACAGCAAACTGGACATTCCCGTAAGGGAACATTTAAGTGTGGACGTTGTTCTCAGTGTAAACACATTATTAACAAAGAGGCAGTTTATGTGGAAAGTAGAAATAGGAGGATTAGTTCCACAAGATTTTACAATTGCTTGTCCTACGGGGTTGTCTATTTGGTCTTGTGCCAGTCATGTCAGGCCTTCTATGTGGGGAAGACCAAAAGACAACTCCGTAGAAGGGTGTATGAGCACCTCTATGATATCAACAAACGAGACAAGAACAACGCACTTTACAAGCATAGTTTAGTATGTCCAGATGCTACTTACAACTTTTTTGTATTGGATTCTGTCATACAAGATCCCAGGGGTGGACCATGGGAGACACTACTGTCCCACAGGGAGACACATTGGCAAATTTTTTTGGAATCTAACAGATTTCCAGGGCTCAACGAAGCAATATCTATTGTGCCATATTTGAAATTAAAATCTGATAGGATATAATCACTTGTTTTTATTTTTTCATTACTATACATGTTTGGTAAACAGATAGAACAAAAATTTGTTTTATATACAAAAAATATGATTATAACATTACCAAAACATTCTAGATAGTATTGGGCTTTTAATGTTGTTTTTAATTAGGTATGTTGAAGTATTATCTGTTATGGCATGTTGCAATTTTAGAAAGGACCTCTGTAGCTTTAAATTTGTTTTATCAATCAATTTATTATGCTGTGTGATTAGCTCTTGAGTATTTAAACCTGTGTTATTTCTAATTCTTTTTTGTCTGACGAAGTCATATTTTTGATGAAAACGAGTGTATCACACTGTTGGCGTTTGCTTTGTAATAAAATTCAGGTTTTGTATTGCCTGCCGAGCCTGGTGCCTCATTGTGAGCTGATAGATTCCCGTACACCACCCTTGTGGACCTGCTACCGACTATTTGTTTAGAATAATTGAAGTACTTGTTTGGACATTATTTCAGTAGAAGCATTCTGCAGAAATGTTGTAAAATAATTGCTCTAATTGATGTTTTTGCGTACAAAATAATATAAAACGTGGAGCTTAACTAATACTCGTTGAACTAATGCGGTTTCTTCCGAGACAATTGATTCAGTTACTGTAGCGTGTTTATGAAAGTTCCTCCAGTACTGTGAATGTAAAATATTTTGTGCAATGGATCAAGCCTCCCCCCCCCCCCCCCGATGGCTGCAGGGAAAAAGAAAGGCATTTCTTACCTCATAGGAAAGCAGTGGACTTTATGACGCTGCAGACTGTGTTAACACCATGCGGTTTATGTTTGATCACAGACACTCAGGATCCCTTCATATAATTTTATATTACTAAGGATAAAACCTACCATCTCTGATTTGGTCAGAAGCTATATCAGTTTTTATTTGTTTACATAGTAAGTTAGCAGGATCATGAAAACAACTTGGCAAATTCAAAAGTACTGTGTCCTTTTGCTTCTTTTTTTTTTAAACACCTTTATTAAATTATCACTTGTGACATAGTCAAATTTACATTTATGCAAAGGTAGTCAAACTGTATTAAATTAATATTAACAAAACATTTATACTTCACATATATTGTTATACATCATAATCTAAGCAACATTAAATACATTTCAATTCCTGCCCCCTTTTTTTAAGCAAGAAACATGTTTATTAAACCATCACTTACGACATAAGCAATCGTACACTTATATAAATGAAAACGAAACCACACCAACACAATCCAATTTGCAAGCATTTTACATCACAAACTGTACTGACACACTCCCAGTTGCAAACATTATACATCACTTATAATATATCCAGTCATTTTTAGTCAAACATTACATAGCTCATTAAGTCCTGCTTTCTTTTAAACCTAATTTCTCCCCTGTATGTATTGATCCCACTATTCCTATTTTTTCTTATGTAGTTTGCTCCTACCCTTTTCTAAAGATCTAAATTCCAGTTGTTTACCTCTATTACTATATTCACTACTTCTAATATAGTTGGTTTAAATTTTGATATCCATTTTGTAGTAATTGCTTTTTGGCAGCCACCATAATTAGACACAGCAACAGGCAGGATGGAGTGGGTGGAGAAGTGTCAGGAGTGATTTGTGACAGACGAGTACCAGTAAGAGTGAAAGGGGAGGTCTACAAGAGGGTAGTGAGACCAGATGTGTTGTATAGGTTGGAGACAGTGGCATTGACAAAAAGGCAGGAGTTTTGAGCTGGATGTGGCAGAGTTAAAGATGTTAAGATTTGCACTGGGTGTGACGAGGGTGGACAGGATTAGGAATAAGTATATTAGAGGGCAGCCCAGGTTGGAAGTTTTGGAGACAACGCCAGAGAGGCAAGATTACGTTGGTTTGGACATGTGCTGAGGAGAGATGCTGAGTATATTGGGGAAAAATGCTAAGGATGAAGCTACCAGGTAACAGGAAAAGAGAAAGGCCTGAGATAAGGTTTATGGATGTGGTGAGAGAGGACATGCAGGTGGTTGGTGTGATAGAGCAAGATGCAGAGGACAGGAAGAAATGGAAACAGATGATCCGCTGTGGTGACCCCCTAATGGGAACAGCCGAAAGAAGATGAAGGCCTTACTATGTATAGGCAGTTCTGATTCTGTGTCATAGCTCAGAAAAATCATCTCCCTTGTCATACCAATCTGCCCACCCAGCATCTCCGACAGTGCATCTTACAGGGAATCCTTAGTCTGCCAACCCACTGCACTCCCAGAAAATATGTTCCCCAAGTACCTCTTTTTTTGGTGTCGCACCTCCAATATTTGCTGCCTACCTGAGGAAAAATTCTCCGGAGTCTACTTGGGGTAAACATTTCCAAGCAAAAATCCTAAATCTTCTAGATTTTTTTGCATATTTGGGAGACATACATATATTTTTCCATTGTTTCTTTGTGAATTGCTTATCCTGTCTCTTTTACCATTAAATATTTTATATACTGTACTAATTATTCCTTTTTTTAATAGCAGCTTCTGTTCTAGATTCTACTAACTCTAGCAGTGCTGGCCTTTCGTTTAGGACCTCCCTATTTCTTTCTCTTTGCCTGTACTCTGATATCAATCCTTGATAGGGAAGGCAATCTCTAACCTGCAGTCCAAATAAACACTTGATCTCTTGCCATTCTATTACCTTTCCCTCTCTAGTTATTTGCTCCCAATACTTTGGTTCCTTTGCCAGTTTTCTCCAGTAAATTCCAGCCCCCTCTTGCCTATTGTCTACATCCGCAGTTACAGTCATCCCTATTGGCAGAATCTCCTTTCTCCATTCCCGTGTTGACTTAGTTCTTAGAATGCTTTTTGCTACTTTGTAGATATAATATTTTATATGATTATTGTTATTCTTCTTAAAGGGCTGCATCCAAAATCCCAGTCTCTCCGTGTTTCTTCAGGTTCCCCTCTGGTTCAACATCATCCCTTTCCAGTTTGCATTATAGTTTTCTGCTTGTGCTCTGTGTGGGAGCCTTAACTGTGTAGCTCTGAAATGCCCCTTCAGATTGGGTTATCACAATCTGGCCTGTTCTTCTGGAAGAATCGGCTTATCCCACTTGACTCTTTTGCTGTCTTCCCCTTCCACATAAAGTCCTTCAGCTTTTTATTAATAGCTATTCACAGCTTCTCCGCTGGATGATAGAAATATGCCTGATCTCTGCATAAGACTTCTTCTTCTTCTTCTTCTTCTTCTTCCGGCTTTTCCCGGTTAGGGGTCGCCACAGCAGATCACCTGCCCGCTCATGATTGGCAGTGGAGTTTTGCGGTGTCAAGTTGCCAGCCCGGCGCCCAACCTTCCACAGAAGGGGCGCACACATGCACACGCTCACTTCTAGGGCCAATTTAGAGCGTCCAGTCCACCTACAGCATGTCTTTGGGATGTGGGAGGAAATCAGAGCACCCGGAGGAAACCCACAAGACCACAGGGAGGACATGCAGACTCCGCACAGAAGGCACCCCAGCCGAGGATCAAACCGGAGAACCTCTTGCTGTGAGGCGGCAACACTAACCGCTGCTCCACTGCGGCCGCCCCTGACCTCTGTATAAGCCTAAAGAGGCTAAAAACATTTTGACTGCTTGCATCTTGCTAATCCATATCCATATGAGAAAGCTTCCATGTCCCTGTAAATAAGGATATTGCTGAACCAATTTATGTGTGGGCACGTAATTTACCGCTATTGCCTTTGTTTTAGCTTCATTAATTTTGTTCCCGAAAAGATGTGAAATTGTCTCAAAATGTTCCACAACATCAATGTCTCTTCTGGTTTTATCAGGTATAAAATAATATCATCTGCAAATACAGTCAGCTTTTCTTGACTACCATACCAATTATATTCTTGAATTTCTGAGTCCCTTATTTCCTTTGTTAGTGGTTCTAAATGTAATGAAAATAACAAGGAGGAATGAGGACACTCCTGCCTGGTTCCTCTGCTCAAGCACAAATTGTCTGATAAGACCCTACTAGCTTTAAGTTTTTCCTCTGATCCCTCATATATCCTCCTAATCAACCTTATAATTGTTTTCAGGAAATGCAAATGCTTCCATTGCCCTGCTCATAAAGTCCCAGCTTACTCTGTCACATACTTTCTCTGCATCAAAACCCACCAACAATGGTATCTTCTTACATTCTGCTTCCTCTGGATAATCAGTGTTCTGTTAATGTTGTCAAATGTTTGCCTCCCCGCCACAAAACCACATCGATCCATATTTTATCAGTTTTGGCATTACTTTTGTCTTTCTTTTAGCCATTGTAGACATGAGCACTTTTTAATCATGGTTTAGTACTGAAATGGGCCTGTATGACGCTGGGTCTAATGGATCTTTACCCTCTTTAGGTATTATGGCTACCACTGCTTTCTTCCAGGATGTTGGCATTTCTCCTTTTAAAATACCGTTAAACAAAACCTTCAAAAAACAAGTAATCTCCGTGGTATCCCCGAAGTCTCAAAACAACCCACTAAACAAGTGTAGTGGGTCCAAAAACAAAACAGTGCAAGAAACTTCTCTGTGTGTAAGATTTTCAGTCCATATATTTCTAGTTAATCGCTGTATATTAATCAGATCAGACAGTAGTAGTAGAAGTAGCGAAAAACTCATCTTAAGTCAAAACAAAGCAAAAAATAATAATAGAAAATATATAATTGTACAGCATTACTAAGTATTCGAAAGTAATCCAAGTAAGGCAGGCAGCCTGTTTCCAGTCGAAAATCCTTTATTAAGTACACAGGCAAGCAATCCAAGTAAAACAAAAATAGAGTAATAATTTCCTCACAAGCTTTCTAAATATATATATCCTTTTTATCAGGCATGGGAGTGGTTTATTGTGCTGTAAAAGAAAGTGTTATTGGTACACATGCTAAATTCACATCCCTTCCCCCATCAGTATGATATTCGAGCTGGTCCTGCCCTACTTAGTAGCTGTCATAATAATATAACCCTTATATACTTTAAATAAAATTTATAACTTATGTGGTACCTATTATTTAACCAGATTATTAAGTAGATTATTAAGTCTGTGATTTTATCCAAGACAATATACTACATGGCAGGAAATATATCAACCTTAGTTCATTTGGCAATCAAAAAATATATACATATACATTTTGCACGTAAAAATAATTTTCTATTTTCATACCCTATTGTTAACAAAGATCGCTTTCGTCCTTCTAGACTTCTTCAGGTCTGTATACAAGAATCCTAAAAACAATCTATAAAATATATATATAATTGTATAATTAGTTAGTATTGTTATTACACATCCTTTTGACTAAAGTGGAAAAAAAACAGAAAAAAATAATAAATAAGTAAAAATAAGAAAAAATGTATGTATGATGATGGAAACAAAATATACGCTTAAATTACAACCAATTTAGAACGGTATTTAAAACCAACTGGTAGAATAAAATAAAATACAATTAGTCATGTAAACAATGTGGCAATTTTCTAAGTTCCAGTGCACTTTTAATTGAACAGTAGTAGTTTAGTCCAGGCTTCCTAAAAGAGTTCAGCTTTAATTGCCACATGAGTTCATGTTTCTCCAGAATATTTGGGATGGCTCCTTCAAGATCACCCATGTCTGTGCGATCCAGGATCTGGAATTTAAAACCTGTGTGTCTTTTGTGACGAGAAAGGTGTTTGCTAGTGCATTATTTTTACATCCAGAGCAGATTTCTGACCGATGACATGAAATCCTACGCTTGAGTTTATTTACAGTCTTGCCCAAATAGAATGCATCACATTCATTGCACTGTGCCCTGTAAATTACTTTTGTAGTGTTACAGTCACACCCTGCACTGGTTTTAATGATCTTCTTTAAATAAGGGCAATAAAAACTATCACCTTGCTGTATAAATATACAAAATGTACAATTAGTTTCACATCTTTTAGTGCTTTTCTCATATGGTCTAGGTTTAAATTCAACAAAACTTCCAATGTTCCTGGCCTTCCTATAAATAAATGATGGGGCTTCACCTAAGATGTTAATCAGAAAAGGGTTTCCTGTGACAATTTCCCATTTTTCTTCAGTAATATTTTTGATACTGTGGTAATCCAAAGTGTATGTCAGGATGCAGCTATTTTTGCATTTGTTATTCTCTGTGGAATTACTTAACATTTTTCTACTGGGGAGGGTGAGTGAAGGTGCTTAAGTCCTTTTCAGTTCTATAATGGGTTCCAGGATGTTTTTTAACATCTGACTTTCATAGCCTCTCACTAGAAAATCATTCTCTAAGTTCTTCAGGTTTCTCAAAAATGGTTCCATCTCTGTGGTAATTCTAGCTAACCTATAGCCTTGGGACTTCACTACATTATACTTGTTTTTTGTAGGATGTAGATTTTTACTGTGGAGTAACAAGTTAACCCTCATTGGTTTTCTGAATGGATCAGTGGTGATTCTGTTATTGTTGGTGTCCTTGGAAATTTGCATATCTAAGAAAGTGGTTGAAGTGCAGCTGTGGGAAGAGGTAAACTTCAGGAAGGGGGCTGTTTGACTGAGGTAAGTGATAAAATCTCCATGCTGCAAGGTGTCACCTTCCCACACAATAAAGATGTAATCAATAGAATTTGAATCATTTCTTGGAGGATATTAGTGTCTCTTGGGGGTGGATTCTGTGACTGCATCTAGTTGTAATCGTCTGTAAACTTGGTCAGCTAGAGGTCCTTGACTTTGGCTTTAACTTCAGGGAATTAAATGCCAAAAGGAGAGGACTCGGCAGAGAGCCCTGGGTGACTTCCCAGTGGACTGGCCTCTTTGTGGAGGTGGACTGTCCTATCTTATCTTCTTGGATCCTGTCTGAGAGACACGTGGATTTCATAAGAGATTACACCTAAAACTGTGAGTTTGTCTACAATACCCGAGTGAAATATTGCATTAGATGTGTTGGGGAGGATAAATTAGGCAGTATGCACCATTTTGCCTTCATAAATGTACATCAGGTTGAGTAGGCATGATCCGTCATTGAACAAACCAAACTTGATTTGGTCCCTTATCTGAAGATTTCCTATGTCTTTGCTTATCATTTCCATGATAATTCATTTTATGGCATTGCATATGAGACTAGTCAGATTAATGGGTCTGTAGATGGCACACCCTTGTGTAGTGGGATGACCACTGCAATTCTCCATTGGCTTCACACAAAGCCTGCGTGGAGGCTATAGTTAAATAGTGGCTCTATTGGTCCTGATAGGCCACCTTAACATCATAGGATACCTCGTAAAATACCATGAAACATGATCTGTCAGTGTGGTATTCTTGGCCTTGGAGAACACATTGGACCTGCTCCCTAATGAGTGTGTGTGTGTGTGTGTGTGTGTGTGTGTGTGTGTGTGTGTGTGTGTGTGTGTGTTGGGGGGGGGGTTCCCGATTGTATTTCCTGAGGGATGGCAGGAAGAGAGAGAGAGGGGTAAAATTTGAGCTGAATTTGTTGACCAGTAGCATTCTAGAGCTTCTGGCTCTGTTTACAAACAGTTGTGCACATTGTTGTGTACTGCCTTTGACCTAGCTAAAGAAAGCCTTTTGGTCCTCCTTGGCCTGGGAGGCTATTTTTACCTCAAACTTGGCTTTGGTAGAAGTTGCTTGTTTAGATTGAGAGTTTTTTTTATCTTCTTGGCTTTGAACTTCCTAATTTTTTATGTCATTTTATTCCTTTTGTTATACAACCTACTGATGTTGGGATTCTGCCAAGGTGGCTTTTCTTTTGAGTTTGTTCTGTTATTATTCCTGTTAGGCACAACTGTCTGTATGCATCTATTAACATGATTGTACATGATCTCTGTGGACAGTGCCTCATAGGCAGCAGTGTTTGCAGGATTTGGGGAGCTTGAAAATTTTGTCAGACTATCACTTAATAGTAGAAAGTTTACCTTATGATAGTTCCTAAAACACAGGACCCCTGCTAACCCTGGAACATATATCTGTATTTCAAAGGCGACAGCTTTTTGATTCAACCTTACCAGAGATGAAGTGATATTTCAGTATAGTGGGTGAAGAGTTCTCCCTTCTTAGTGAGGTCCACATCCAGTATGTTCAAGCCCCTAGTGGACTTATGAACTATATGGTCCAGGGTATTCGTTTTGGCAAAAGACCAGGAATCTATGGTGTATGATTCACAATTTATACCAAGTTAAAGTCACCGATGAATATGGTATTGGGTTAAATGGTTAGCATCTCCAGTAAGCATATGTATGTGTTATAGGTTTCCTGTGTCATAGAGGGGACTTGTAGCTTAGTACTTGTACTAGGTTTAGTAAGGGACTTTGCCTATGGAAATTTAGAAATGGAGAGACTGAAGTCCATCATCCTATTTGAACAGCCTTGATGTATGTTTGTTTTTTAGTAAATCGCGAGAAATCCACCTCTAGGCCTTGAATGTGCAATATCTGGTCTAAGTTTGTGAAAGGCATTGCAGCTCTATATTGCCAGAGTGCTCTCCTTAACTTTATTTCATGTCTTGGTAGTTACACAAATGTCTGGATTCTCCAGGGTGAGGAGAGCTTGGAGGGAGTGGAGTTCTTTATTGAGACTCCTGGCATTGAGAATCAACACCTTTAGGTTTTCCAGAACTGGTTTTGCTATGTTTGAAGGTTTGTTCAACATTACATAATTTTTCCTTAAACATCCCTAATTCCTACAATTCTTTAAACCTCACTCCTCCTCCAAAACATTATTCGGCATGTGTTCCCAAATTTGTTTTTTTTCCTATGTAATTTGCTCCTACCCTTTACTAAGGATCCAATTTCCAGTTCTTTTATCACTGTTACAATATTCAATACTTCAAATACAGTTGGTTTAGACTCAGAGTTCCATTTTCTAGTAATTCCTTTTCTGGCAGCCACCAAAATTAAACTTAACAATACCTTACCATGTCTGGGCAATTTTGTCCTGTATCCCAGCTCAAAATAAATTGTTTTGTTGAGTTATACCCATTTGTTTACCCAGTATTTCTGACAGAATACTCTGTAAGGAAGTTTTTAAATCTGCCAACTCATTACGCTCCCAAAATGCATATTCCCAGTTATCTGTTTCTTCTCCATCACATCTCCCACATTTGCCATCTACCTGAGGAAAAATTCTTTGGAGTTTGCTTGGGGTATAAAAACACCTAAGCATACACCTCCAAGTAAAATCCTACATAATCTAGAATTTACATAGTTGAGAGCCATACATACATCCTCTCATTGTTTCCTTGTGAATTGCTTATGCAGTGTTTTCTAACCTCCCCTGATTGGTTCCAGTAGTTATCATGCAGTAGTTTATATATCCTACCAATTATCCTTTTTTATTAACAGCAGCTTCTGTTCTAGATTCAACTAAATACTCTACCAGAGCAGGCCTTTCAATATCCAGTCCCTTTCTTTTTGCCTTTACTCCAATATCAATCTCTGACAAGAAAGGTACTTTCTAGCCTGCAGTCCAAATGTCTTCTTGGCGTCTTCCCATTCTGTTACCCTTCCCTGTCTGGTTACTTGCTTTCAATACCTTGGTTCTTTTCCCAGTTTTCTCCAGTAAATTCTAGTTCCCTCCTGCCTATTCTGTGTACTCGTAATTGCAGTATTCCCTATTGTCAAAATCGCCCGTTCCCATTGTTGTGTTGGCTTAGTTCTTAAACGTTCTGCTACCTATGAATATAATATTCTGTAGGGCTCTTTTTTATTCTCATTAAGGATCTGCATCCAAAATCCCAATCTATTTCCATTTTTGATTTATAGGTTTCTGCTTTTGTTAGGTATACGAGCCTTAACTGTATAGGTGTAAAATATCCCGTCAAACCAACTTATCCCACTTGACCATTGTCCTCTTCTCCTCCCAGGTAAACTCCTTCAACTCTTTATTAATAATTGTCCACAACTTCTGTGGTTGACTATATATATATATATATATATATAATCTATATATATACACATGACCTGTATATAAAACTAAAGGGACTAAAAGCATTTTCACTGCTTGTATTTTGCTATCCGTATACATAAACGAGCTTCCAGTTTCTCAATTTTTGTATTTTGTTTAGCTCTTCCTACATATCCTTAGCTGCCATAACAGAATCCTTTTTAATCCACACTCCTAAATACTTAGTTTTATCATGTCCCTTTTAAATATGGGTATTGATGAACCATTTAGCGTGTATGCACATAGTTTACAACTGTAATCTTTGTCTTAACTTCATTAATTTTATATCCTGAAAAAGCTTGAAACTGTTTCAAAATGTTCCACAACACTTTTGAAGGTGTTAATTTTTATCCTAGCAGTGTCATACTCTGCAGGAATTGCACCAGTGCATGCTTCAGATTCGTAAATTAAGGGTAATATGACAGCCTCATCTACAAACAACAAAGGTGCAACTCTCATGTCCCAACTCTCAGGACCTTTCAGTGCTTTTATATCCAGGTCATAAAAATCAGAAACAGGAATAGAGACAAGATGCCGTTCGTGTAAATTCATTCTTTATGGGGATTGAGAAGATGTCACAACCTATTTAGGCAGCCATTTCCCCGTTGATATTATTATTTTTACTCGGAAGGTATATGGGCATTTTTTGTTGGCAGCTCAGACATTTTATGTCCACAAGTTTTCAGTTCACACACAAAACATAAAGGTGCTGTTTATCTCCCCTGCCAGGCTGAGGGGGTTGATTAATGAAATCTTTGGGTCTGTATGCTGACTGCATGAATAGCCTTGTGCTTTGTTGGCAGATTACATATTAAATACGCATGTAATTTGCTGTGTGACTTGCAGGAGATGTGATTGATCCACATTTGTAGGTTTACTTAAAATTTTCAACTTCTATATGCTGAAAGTCTCTCAGTCTGTCATAAATGGAAGTTTAATGTTTTGATGGTGGTAGTGTTGAAAGAAACTTATTTATACTTTTGGAATAGTAAAAAAAAAACATCCTTGCATAGCAAAATTTTAATTTTTTAAACTTTCTTGATCAGTAGAAATAAGAAGACAAAGAGGAAGAGTAGAAACGGAGATTAGTAATGGAGAAGGTAAAGAAATAGAAACTGAGGTTATGGACTACCTGCGAATTGAAGGATTCAGTGTAGATCTAAGTGAGAAAGCACCACAACAGGATAGAGCAGTGGATATCCAAATTAAGGGGAAACCAGTGGAACGGAAGGAAATTGGTCAGGTGCCATATGAAGATATTTTGGAGCTTTCCACAGGAAACCAGTATAAACGTTCACTTGAAGCTGGACAGCAAGGGAAGGAACAGGAAACTGTGGAAACCCTGACGCAGTAAATGTTGAGGAGTGATAGGCCAGTGAATTCCCATATAACAGAGCAATCCTTGCTGGAGCCTTCCTGTGTCCTGAAAGAGTGCTCTTCAAGCTTTCTGGAGATATACAGAGCTGAGTATATTTTTCTGGCACTTCAGAGTTGTGTACTGGTAATTGTTGTTTGACTAATTTTATATCATTGCTGGCTGACCAGAGTTGTTCACTGATATGTTTGCTTCACTGTATAGGTTTTCAGATCTCTGCTGAAGGTGTTGGTTTTCCCATACCCACTCTCCCTATTCCTGTGTTGTTGTAAATTTGGAGGCTTTTGCAGTTGCCTACCCGAGTGGTTCTGGCCCAGAAATTGTAGTTATTGGCCGTTGGGAAGTTTTTCCATCTCTCTCAACTTTCTGATTTTAAAGCCCACATTTGCACTTGTTTCCCTCCTTTCCTGTAACTAGTTTAGTTTAGTCCAGATACAGATTCTTACTTTTAGCACTTGAATGTGCTTATTCGTGATCAGCACTTGTTCAGAACATTTAAGCACTAAATAACCTACTATTACTACAGCACTCAACCTTCCTCATTACCTAGAGGAAAACAGTTTTGGTACTTACTTTCCTCACTTGCTTAAAGAAAAACAGCTCTTGTACTCACTTTCCTCACTTATCTAGAGGAAAATAGTTTTTTTATTCAGGCATGTCCAAGGGTCAGCTCCCAGTGTTCTCTCCTGTCTATCTGATGAATCTGGGCATCTTGGGGCAATGTAGAAATTGCCTCATGTACACAGACAACCCTCTCCTCCTACCACCCAACACTACAGCCTGTGAGAGATGCACTTATCTAGCCAAACTGGAAGTAAAGCTCTCCAATCAAGACTGAACTTGACAGTCAAGAGGAGAAGGTAAACACTTGCACCACATCACACTCATCACATAGTCTCACTAAATCTACACCATCAAAATCCACACACAGAAACACAAAAACATTCGCGGAGGCTCTCTATAATAATCTGCTCAAGCAACAGACACCTCCAAAGCAGAAATGCAAGCAACCTCCACCCCCAAGACAACCCAAATGACATGTAGCCCGCAGACTCAGTGTGCCACTCAACCACAGCCAATAAGGCAAAATAACATACCCAACACACTAGTCCTAGGCGACTCTATAGTCAGGCACACTGATGTCCCACTCACCAGGCTAAACAAGGAGAAGGTTACTGTCAGCTCCCTGTCGGGTGCCAGGATCTGCCACATAACCCACGCACTCGGGTCACTCCACAACAAGTACAAATATGACTCTGTCATTGTCCAAACCGGAGGAGAATAAATCTAAGATGACTTCTATGCTTAATCTAGCAGAAGCATAGCGACATCAAGCAGGAGTGGAAATCAAACCAGAGGTAGATAAAAATTAGGCAGCAAATGAATGTGCTAAAAAAACAAAAGAAAGAATATAACGTGAAGGACCAGATGAGAAGGCAAGAAATATGGAAAATGCATAAATATAGTTGCAAGTGTAGAAAACTTCTGGAAGAACCTTATGTTGATCAGGAACGAATGCAGAAATGGTTAAGGAGAAGTGAATTCAAACCAAGCGATGAAAGGTTAATATTGGCATCCCAAGAGAGTGTGCTACATACACACTGGTTTACAAATTCCATTAAACATGTGGGAGAAACGGACAAATATAGGTTTTGTATAACCAAATTGGAACTCGTTGCTGGTTGTGGCATACTAATAGCAGAAGGACTGTACACTGAAAGACATAATAATGTGGCAAGACGGTTGCACTTGGGATTGTGTAAACATTATGGTACTGAAGTGGCTGAAAAACACTGAAAACATGATCCACATGTTTACGTCACATGTGATCACCCATTACCAACAGTTAGAAAGATAGGTACTAAAAAACTGCATATAGTGGTCCATGAAAAGACAAAAGTAACATTGATCATTGAAATTGCCACACCCAGTGGCTACAGTGTATTGTGTATAGAAAGACACAAAATCATAAAATATCAGGATCTGTAGGCAGAAATGAGAGCAATATTGAAGAAAGATACCCAGACAGTTCCAATAGAAGTAGGAGCAGCGGGTCTTATAAAAAAATATCTGCAGTTGTAATTAGATGTATTACTTATGCATGTAACCCAATATGAATTGCAGGAGGAGTCATTACTGGGCATGTTGCGGGTGCTGCAAAGAGCACTTTTGGCTAAGGTTGCGAGAATTGAGGGACACTGTCACTGACATTGAAGAACCCAAGAATATGTTTGAGCATAGTTGTATTGTATGACAATCCCCTTGAGTGGAGGTTAATGCACACTTATATTCTGCACACATTTTGCTTTCACTACATGTCCAGACTTTTTGACATGAAAAGTTGTCAACCCTACTTTTGGCTGACTTCAAAAGATTGAAAAAATACTAATTTCATGAACTTCAATCGTACTTTGACTTAGGAGTGGGGTCCATTCCCGTCATGGTATTAGAAACCCAAAAGACTTGAAGAAATTAAAAAAAATGAAGTGGTATTATGCTCTACATGTAGTTGTGGTGATATACATTTATACCTCTCCTTTTCTCAAGACCAGTTGCCAGATTTTATTGCCTTTTGAAGACTGTTTGGATTTGATCCTTCCATGGATTTCAGATTCTGCTGAAAGAAGTTTGAGGTGATGTTTCCATCCCATCATCCTCTTCTCTCCCCTAAATTATATGTGTGTGCGGGCAAACATTCATATCTTGTGTCCATGATCTGGATGATCCTGAATAAGAGACTGAATGTAAAGGATCAGTTTTCAGCTGTTCCTCATCACCCTTTTTCCATCTTAAGATATAATCTAGATCAAGAAATTGAGTCATATACTGGTATCATCCTGACTTTACTGTTACCATTTGTATTAAGTTTGTGTATGGGGCCCTCACTAGACTGAAGTGCTTGCAAAAAATCAGCTCCATGACTTCTTGCAGTTGCATCTTTCACATTTTACTTACTTTTTGCCGCACGATCTGCACTTCTTGCTGATTGTAGTCATGTCATTCTTTGGCATCTTTAGTTATAGGTTATCTCCAAATGTATACATCTAGCCTTTTTGCTGCAGCACCAAGCCAACTTGGTTTTACCTTTTTATTCTAAAATTGTGGTAGTAGTCTGATTTTAAAATAAAAAAAATCATGTCCTCTGGACATGATCAGGATAGATATTTAAATACTGCATTAGTTTTAGTTTTAGTAGCAGCATAATTGCCCTGCAGTTTATCATTAAACTGAATGGAAATTTGAATCCAAAAGTGAGACTTGATATTTATTAGCATGGGTTCTCATTGCCCTCACAAAGTAATAGGACATTCTTAACTAGTCGATATCCTGCTTATAAGTAATGTAAGCACCTGAGATTGACTGCTGTTAGCAACAAGTCTCAGTATGTACATGGCAATCTCTAGTCATTGAAATGGAATCTCTAGTCATTGAACTGGAAGTGTCAAGAGAAGCTGGTATTCTGACTTTCACAGATTGTTTGTTTTTTTTGTATGTGTTTTTGTTTTATGTTTGCTTTCAGAAAGTCAACTAAATCTCTACACTGCCATCAGTAGTAACCATTTTTTCTTTACTTTTGTATTAATTTGTCATGGCAATTGGTGTAGGGGGGGTCACTGAATGACAGCAGCGAGATGAAATTATTGCTCAAATATTTTTCATTTTTTTGTGAGCACACACATTTTGGTGTTGGGGGAGCAGCCTGCTTGTAAAAGGGAGGGGTGGTTACATGCTGGCTGTGAAATAAGTGGAAGTATATTACTGTGGCCACACTTTCTTTCACTTTCATCAGTCTGAAGGTCAGAAAGGTACACAGAATGTGGTTATATTGTGGTAGGGGCACTGATTGTGTGAAAGAAAGGCCTTTACACAGTCACTTGAATGATCTCTTTGGTATGGCTTGTTGGGAACAGTATATGCCTCTCTGAACCATCTGCAGTGCATTACTGTGTCCATTATGTCTTCCACTTTCTTCACAGTCAGGCATCAGAAGTGGCTGTGTTTTGAAAGTAGAGGGTAATTACATGTTTGTTGTGAAACGATCATTGACAACTTGTTGGGGACAGTGACAGTGTGTCAGATAGTAAGTTGAACTGCATTATTGTGGTCTTTATTTATTTCTATTTCATCAAATCAGACATCGGAGATGTACACAGGCTGTGGCTTTTTTGGGGGGGATTAGGAAAGATTGGATGCTCTGTGTGAAAGCACAATGTGGTTATGTGCTCACTGTATAAATTGTCATTAATATTGTTTGCTGGGAGGCAGTGTGTTTGAGAACACAATGCTGGAATTAATTACTGTATCCATTATGTCTTGTACTTTCTTAATGGTAAGACATTAGAAGTGTACACATATGTGGCTTATTTTTGTGGGAGAGTAGGGTGGGCTCTGTATGAAAACAGGCACTTACATGATCCAGTTTACTCATTGATATGTCATGGGTTGTGGCAGCATAGGTATTTTGGGGCATACAACAATCTGAAGGGATTTACTGTCACCTTTATATGTATGTAGTGTATCATGTCAGCAAGAATGTAGCATATATCCAGAAAGCACCTTTAGTGTGTAGTTATATTAGAAGATAAAATCCTATACTTCTCCAGGAAATTGCTTTTCAGTTGTAACATGCCACTGTTCAAACTGCATGGTCAGTCTGAAGCAGCCTGAGTAGTGGGGGCAAATTTAGCAGTGATCCACATTTAATTCCATGAGGGTAGAATTGAAGTCTTTGGTGACTGTTGTACTTCAAGCACAGTGTTGTTGTTATTGTTTTTATTATGTTTTTTATAACTGTGTTTTGAACTCTCAAAGGGGATTTAACATTTTGTCTTGTACATAGGTAACAAATAGTGTTTTGCAGCATTTCAATGTTAGTAGTCTGAAATTTTGAAATAAGCTTGGCTTCATGGGGGCAAGATATATGACCTCTGATCAGGAAGCACTGGAAACTAATGGCCAGAATATATGTCTAGTAAGTTATCATTACATCACTAGGAAAATGAAATCGCAAGTATGACAGAATTTCACAGCATTTCTATTACTGTAAATAGGATGAGTTCCAAAGATACTGGCCGATCCTAAGACTGGACGATAGGTTGGGTAATATGATTCCAGAGTTTCCTAGATTCATTAGACGTAGGGGTACCAATTTAAAAGAAATGCTAGAGATGAATCAGAACAAACCAATGGCAAGTAGTGATAATAAAAAAGAAGGCACATACAAATGTGGAATGTGCAAGCAATGCCCGGCTATATTCAATGGACATAGGTTATATTTACCATCAAGAAAATTCTTATATCAACCAAGGGGCCATTATAATTGCAATGCCAAATTTATTGTTTATTTAGGTTTATGTACTAGATGTAAAAGTTTCTACATAGGAAAGACTGAAAGAACCCTCAGAAGACGTATTTATGAGCATCAGTATGATATAATTAAGAAAAAGGAAACTAATGCTTTTTATAGACATTCCCTTTTTTGTCCCAACATGGAAATCAAAATCCTTATTTTAGAACAGCTAAGGTTGGATGAAGGGGGGGGGGGACTGGGGGTCTATTTTAGAATACAAAGAGTTACTATGGCAGCTAAGACTAGATGCAGGAAGGCGACCAGGGCTCAATTACGCTTGCAGCATCAGCAGCGTCCTGAGGTTAAGGAAGGCTAAATTATGAACTTTCGGTTTTCCAGTGTCTCCAGGGTTTACATACAGAAATAAAAATTTTGCTGAATAAACAGCACATTTAAACATTTTTAACATACTAGTATGTGTATAGTATTGGTTTTTGAATATTGTTTTAACATTGCATAGTTTTAATATTGCATATTTTTAACACTGTATATTTTTATGGCAATCTGTGTGTACACCAACAATTGATTATTAAGTTTATGCATATACTTTGTTGGACATTGCAGTGAGTTGTGCTCAGTAATGGTTTGCCTGCAAGCAGGTTTTGTACCAGCAAGTAATTTGAAGGGTTAATTAGACCTTCTCTTTTACTAATTGAATTATTGGTCAAGTTTTGACTATGTATATAAAGAACAACCAGTTTGATTTTATTATATCTTGAAAAAGCTCAGCACCAGGCTAAGTGAAAGCGCTTGAGGAGATTTTTGTTTGTTATTAAAGCAAGAAAGTTTTATGTAAGTTGCAGCCTTTCATTTTCTGCCTTGCGGAAGAAGGAATATCAGCATTTCATCAACTTTTCATTTTGGGCTTCCAGAGCCAGCTTCCAGGTTGTGGATCTGCTTTGCTTTATTGGTGCTTTTCACTTGTTCTTGGTTTACAGAATTTCACAGCATTTCTATTACTGTAAATAGGATGAGTTCCAAACTCAATGTATTGACAAAGACAGTGTGGTGCTGTGCAAATAAGATTTGAGATGGAATGAAATCCTTGAGAACAGAATGTTAGAATGCTATGCTTTTGATGTCTTTTTTTTACTTGATTTGTAATTCAGTGAAACGTTGTTACAGACCATCTTAGAAAATCTAGCATACAGGATCCCGCAGAGGCATGAAGTGCAGTGTTTCAAGAGGACTTTAGCTGTTAAGAGTCTGACATTTATACCCGGTTTCCATTTCGAGATATGCAACTTCTTGTCAAGAACAAGAGGAAGCTGATGTTCAGAATATGTATCTCTGGATTGCATCAAAGTAAAACTCAGATATATTTCAGCAGACAAGATATTTCCATCACTGAACACAGGACAATGTTTTAACATGATGATGTACTGACAAAGGAAGTGTGCTGTCAAATAAATCTGAACTGAGAGCAAAGGTAGATGGCAATTCTGAACATGTTTGTACCCGAGTATCTGATTATAAATTACCTGAAACCTCTATTTTGAACTGTCATAGAGGCACTGACATTTGACCTCATACATAGGTACCAAAAACTGCGTTTCTGGGGACTTTTTCTGTGACATTCTGTTATACCCGATTCCCACTGGTGAAATAAATGACCTCTGGTCAGGTGGGGAGGAAGTAATGTTCATAATATACAAGCAAAGAGTTGTCATTGAGTGAACAAGTTTTTCATTGTATCAAATGCCACACAAGTCGGTGCTTTTGTTATTGAATATAAGGTGAAACCTAAACACCAGATACTGACACAGACAGTATGTTAACAGTCAGGATTGAGAGGCAGTAATACCCTAGAGTGTAAAATGCCAGTTTTTATTTATTTTCTTTCTATGAGTATCCTGGTATAATTCTCTGACATCTGTTATAAACTCTCACAGATGAACTGATATGATCTCGTATGTTGATAGCAAATGCAGTGTGTATCAGAGGAGTTTTGATGTCACAGATGGATGCCAATGCCCAAACTATATGGACACCTAGTTATCATTGCATCAAAAATAAAGGTCATGTATATTTCACTAGATATGGAAACGGTTCTGTTATTGCGTATAGGGTGAGTTCTGAACTCCATGTACTGACAAAGATTGTATACTGCTGTGTAAATCAGGATTTGTTCAGTAAAATCCTTGAAGACAGAATCGAAGTCTTGAGATGTTTTGTATTGAAGTATGTTATTATAATTCCCTAAAGTTTTTATTATGAATTGACTTAGGAAAACTGCCATATGGCCTTGTATACATGTACAAAATACAGTGTTTCAGAGGACTTTTGATGTCAACTTATGTGTGGCATTATAATCCAGAATTTCCATTGGGGATGTATGTCTCTTATTAAGAGATAAGTTGAAACTAATGTTCAGAATCCATGTGCACCAAGTTATCACTGCATTAGAAACAATAAAAAACATGTGTGATTACCAGACAAGGCAGCATGTCTATTGTTAGGCTTATAGTGATGTCTAAATTTCAGAATGCATTCATTTGATCAAGCTAACATTACTCGATCGGGTATAACACAGAATGTTATTACCGAATTTCTCCTTGCCAAACGTTCGGAATGTCGTGCAAAGCACCGAATGCAACATTTCCGACCACTCTACCACCTAAACAAGCTCTACCATGGGTAAAAAAAAGGGGGGGTTGCAATTTGCAGCAATTGCATTCACATTTATGAGATTTTGCCGCACTGCTTTTGACCATATTCCGATCGGCCATCCACCAGCCAATCAATTGAATGTATACCCTAAATTTCATGTACTGACAAAAGCAGTGTCCTACAATGTACATAAATATTGAAAAGCAATGAAATCATAGAATGTAGTATGGAAATCTTGAGAGTGTTTTGTACTTGAGCATCTTATAATTCCATGATACATTTATTATGAAGTGTTATAAAATTTATGAAGATAAACCAAAGGCCATAAATTATGTATTCACACACAAATTGGTTCAGCAGTATCCATATTTATGGGGGCACGATAAGGTGAATTATTTAGGAGTATGGATTTAAAAGTCTTTTGTTATGGCAGTTAAGGGCATGTTGGGAAAAAATAAACAAAAGATAGTACAAAAACTGAGAAACTGGATGCACTTGTTCATGATGGATATGGGTAGTAAGATACAAGCAGTGAAAATGTTTTTAGTCCCTTTAGTTTTATATGCAGGTCAGGTATATTTGTATCGACTAGAGCAGAAGTGGTGTGCAATAATTAATAAACAGTTGAAGGAATTTATGTGGGAGAGGAAGAGGGCAAGTGTTAAGAGAGCTAAATCGAGCCTTCCAGTAGAACAAAGTGGTTTAGGACTACCTGATTTCATCTGACATTTTGAGCTACAGAATTAAGGCTGATACACACAACAAAAGATGAAAGTTTATAATTTAAATTGGAAAAGGATTATGATGAGGCATGGGGCCGCAGGAAATACGGAGAGAGTAGGATTTTGGATGCAGATACTTAAGGAGAATAACAGGCATACAGCATATGCTATTCATGGAAGTAGCAAAAGTATTCTAAGGATGTACCCAACATGAGAATGGAGAAAGGAGATGATATGGATGACATCAAGTAGTGGTGCAGAGAATAGGCAAGAGGGAGCTGGAATTTACTGGAGAAAACTGGCAGTGGAACCAAGGTATTGGAAGCAATTGGGTAGAGAGAAAAGGGTATAATAGAATGGGATGAGGCAAAGAAGACATTTGTAGTGCAGTTAAGAAACTACCTTCTCTATCAGGGATTGATGTCGGAGATTAGGCAAAGATAAAGGGATAGGGGAATCCTGTATGAATGACTTGCTCTGGTAGAGTTTGTAGTGGAATCTAATACAGAAGCTGTTATTAAAAGAAAAGAATAATTAATAAGGCATATAAAATATTGCAAAAATAACTATGAATCAATATTTCAAAAATAACTATGAATCAATCAGAGGAGGTTAGAAAAGATTGGGAAGTGAGATCAGATGGTAATTCATAAGGAAGTAATGAGAGGACATATATATAGTTCTCAAGTATATGACAATGTCTTTAATGGTTACGATTTTTGCTTGGAAGTGTTTGCATGGGTATTTTTATAACTCGAGCAGAATTCAAAAAATGTTTTCCTCACGTCGTTATCAGATGTTGGAAGTGTGGTGGAGAAGAAAGAGGTAACTGAGAACACATGATTTGGGAATGTATTGAGTTGACATATTTTAAAAAATCCCTACATAATGCCCTATCAGAAATATTGGATGAGCAAATGTGTGTGACTAAGGAAATTATTCTTTTGAGATGAGACACAGGATCTGAATTGCCCAGGCATATTAAGGCCCTGTTAAGTTTAATTTTGAAAGCTGCCAAGAAACAATTACTAGAAAATGGAAATCAAAGTCTAAACCAACTGTATTTGAAGTACTGAATTTTGCAACATATATAAAAGAACTGGAAGTGAGATATTCAATAAAAAAGAGTAAATTACATAGAAATAAATGGAAATTGTGGGAACAATACATGCAGAATAATGTTCAGGAGGAGGAGTAGTAGTGATGTTTAAGATGAGGCAGGAATTAAATAATTTATGTAATATTGCACTGATAGAAAGAAGAAAATATGTGTAATGTATGTAATTGGAAACATGTTATTATGGTTTGTTTTGTATTATATTAATGTATATTTGCCTATGTTTTGAGTGATAATTAATAAAGGTGTTAAAAGAAAGATTCCAATATTCAGAGAGATTTTTCAGAGAACCTTTGTGGTAACACCCCTCAGACCCAAATAACAGTGGTTCTCCCTTCTTATGGAATTGGCCAGGGGCAATTTCCACAAACTTATATGTCTGATCTACTTATATAAAGCTAGGGGTGTTTTATACACCCTGATCTCAAACAGGCAAAACTGACTGCATAGAGGATTCAGTTGGGATACCTTTTAAGCACCTCTTTCATGAGTATATGCAGCCGATACTAAAGTAGACAAAAATAAAATGCTACCATGAAATAGTGTATTGGTGAGTGGAAAAGATGACTTTCTAGTTTGTGCTCAGCCAGTAACAATGGCCCTACAAATCAGTGGTTCTCAAATATTTTGTGAGTTACTATCATCTAACCTGTCTTATTCTTCTATCATTGTTCATCTTGTGGCATTTGCAGCATCTCTGCCCATGACTCCAACCCTTTTCTCTTTGTCTTTAGTTAAACAGTTATTGAAAGGGGTTTTACACATGAGGACGCTGAGAGAGAAGGTGTCTTTTTCTTGGGACTGTAACATTGTGTTGGAAAAAATAAACTTGTTTCCATTTCTACGCGCTCATGTGGCAGATTTATGGTTCATTACATGGAAAACTGTTACTCTTGTAGATGCCAAAACATTAAGTGGATACGAGTTCACAGTTCTTCTGGTAAATGAACTGTGTCTGGTATTCAACAAGGATAGTGTCAATTTGACAAATTCCTCATTTATGCCCTTAAGTAGTGTTAGAATTTGCCTTGAATCAAGCCAAAAATTTCCCCTGTGTTCTACTCAGAAATTCAAAAAGCATGGAGAAAAGATTCTACTTACTTCAGGCGTGCACAGACAGCTCAGGTACTACCTTGACATTACTTAGTCCTTTAGAAAAGGTGATGAGCAATTTATTACTTGTGATGGGACTAAGAAAGGACAACTTGCCTCAAAACAAATTATTTCTTGATGTCTGTCCTTAGCTATTGCTTTTTGTTATTCCACCATGGCAAATCTTTTTCAGGAAGTATCAAGGCTACAGGAACCTTATCCTCTGTGATGGCTTACTGGAAAGAGGTGTACTCTAAACGCATTCCAAAGACAGCTACTTGGTCCTAGTGCATATATTTACAAAGCATTACAAACTGGATTCCTTTTTCCAGGTCCAGAGCTAGATTTACAAGGACCATTGTCATGGGGATCCTGGACCTTTATCCTTCCTCTTCCCAGGTTGAGTAAGCTTTGGTAATCAACCCAGATACCTGATGGGTACTGCTATAGCGGGAATGGTGAGCATAGTACAGTTTTATAAGAACTTACCATAACAGTAGATGTTCGAATTTCACACTGCTTCAGTAGCCACAACCCACCATCCCCCTTTTCTTTTCTAAACTTAATTTTTGGGAGGGAATATAAAATGCTTTTCTGTTTTTTTTTTTTTTGTGATGTAGTGGTTCAGGATAAGGTTGCTTTGTATTTTTTCTACAGACAAGAAACTCCTGAAGTCACTTCATTCTTGCTGCTGTTTATCCGATTGGTGCTGTCCAGTCAGCAGCCAGAGGGAGAACGTGGGAAGGGCCAGATCTTTTGAAGCAGGCTGGTTGTTGCTTCCTAGACAGGAAACAACCCAGTCAAAGGCTACTGCAGCAGTGTGGAATTGAACCATCTACTGTTATGGTAAGTTCTTAAACAGCTGTACTTTATCTTCCCAAGTCCTTTGTTTCTATTGGACGCATATCTTGTGTCACTATAATACCCACATAGACTCATCCGGTATTAGTCAGAAATATGTCGGCTGCTGAATCCATCCTTAAAAAATGCTCATAATTGGTGGTGGTGAGATTAGATGCACATATTATAGCTCTATCCTTATCCAGTTATGAGTATCCCTTGTTACTTTTTTTTTATTCCCTTCCTCATCAGGACAGCCGTTTCAGTTCCCCACACCCGTTGTTTGGTTTACTGGCTGATAATGCACATAGGTTCAGTATGTATATTGACTTAAATGAGGTTGGATGTCACTAGAGCTAGAATAGAAAATAGTGGGGGAGGTGGAAGGGTATATGCAGAAATAATCAAGAAAAATATAAGCAGAAAATGTTCCGATAGTAGAAAGGTTGAGATAACAGTATATAAGTAAGTAGATAAGGCTTGATGAGGAGGAGGTGTATTAGTGGGAGCAGATTATAGGTATAGATTTGTTGGAGGTGCAATAGTAGGGTTTGAAGAGAGGGAGAAAAAGACAAGGGAAAAGAAAGGAGAGTCAGGGTGATTGATAGAGAAATTAGTAATGGAAGAGAAACAGAAATGTGCGTAGTATTGACAAATTCATTCATGGTCCTTGTGACGAAAGGAGATGCTGCCAGTCCAGCTTGCTGGAATTTTGTAAATAATTATGTCATTGGTGAATATCAAAGTAATTTATACAAGGTGCTTGGGTTACAAATGCATCAGAACTGTATATCATGTGTATATCCAACTGCATGCACAGATTTGTGTGTTGAAAATGGTATTTGGAGAGTGCTATTTGAAATGTAGCCACAGTGTGCTCTACTGGAAGAGAGCAGAAATGTACATGCACTATTGTAACTGTTTGCACTGTTAAAATATACACTTTTAAACTGCAGTACAGGAGGTTAATTTCAGAAAAATAACTGAAATTAAATTACTTTTTGGCTAGGTCATAAAATATATTATCTTTCAGTTTTCAGTACAGCAGGAGACACAATGTCTGCAGTAGTAAACTTTCTGTGTTGTCTTTAGGGTGACGTAATTACTAGTCTTGAAAGCATGAAGGAATGCAACTGTTTTATGACTTCCAGCATCTGCCAGAGATCTGGGGAGAAACCCTTGTCTGTATATATTTACAGGTATACTGTCAGATTCGTCAGTGGTTGTTTGGCCTGGGAACTAGCAGTCAGATGACAAGAAATTGTCATTCTGCATGTTATCCCAGTAGTAATATTTGAGATATTAATTTGAGAAGTCTCTTAGTGAGACAGAGCATTAAGTATTCTATCTTGGACCTGACAACAACTAGAAGATCCATTCACCACATCTGTCTTGCTCTGTTAGTAAGTTCTATATCTTAGATTCAGTCAGAAATACAGTGAAGCTTAGTCTAAATATTTATTTATTTGAGACTGTCATGCAATGTTGTTTTAAATATTTCCTGTGGCTTTGAACTCTGATGTCACCGTGAATATATATTGTCGCCTCACAGGAAGAGGTTCTGCGGTTCGATTCTTGGCTGGAGTGCCCTCTGTGCGGAGTCTGCATGTCCTCCCCGCGGTTGAGTGAATGTTAAAGATATGCAGGTAGGTGTGTGCATGTGTGGGTGTGCCTTCTTTGAAGGTTGGGTGCTGGGCTGGCAACTCAACACTGTAAAAAATCCACTGCCAATCATTAGCGGACCAGTGATCCGCTGTGGCAACCCCTAACCGGGAAAAGCCAAAAGATTGTCTTGTTCTTTTATTATTTATTATTAAATACATTAAACTTTTCATTGTGGCTGATCTGTGTAGAGATATTTAAGTTTTGATAGTACTTGCATACTTGTTAGTCACCAAACAGCCTTGTTCTTGATCAAACTACCATTTGTGTTGAAATTCATACTACACAGTAAGATTGGACACCCTTTAAGGGTCTTACGGTAGCTGGCAGGAGTGACAGGTGACAGTAAAAACTACTTTATAGTCTGGACAGAAGGGGGCATAGCTAGTAAGACTGTGCCAGCCTTTTCCAGGTGTGTGTGTGTGTGTGTGTGTGTGTGTGTGTGTGTGTGTGTGTGTGTGTTTGTGTTGTGTGTATGTGTAAATCATACCTCAAAGTGTGTGTGCCAACCAACTGGGCAGGGACATATGAAGCACTGGTTGGACAGAGAGGGTGGTGGATATCTTAGCTTGTCACTCAACTGAGATCTCAACTCTGTATCTGTGCCAGTGGGGAGTCTTATTGGAGATCTGGAGAAAAAGTGAGAAACCAGCCCCATACAGTGTGCTCTTAAGAGAAATTGCACTGGATGCAGATAGCTGCATCTGGAACTACTGCATGTGTGCCTGTAATCCTCCCAATGTACATCCCTCACTGGTGCAAGTGGTGAAGATTGAGGCTCCTTGATTACTAGTACAGTGGTGGGGCGTCACATATTGGTGGGAGGTCCACATCACATATTGGCTGGTAGTGGTGGAATATCAACTTCACATATTGGCTGTAAGTGGTGGAATCGCCACATCACATACTGGGATTCAGTGGTGTGGGTATTGAACTCCTGTAGTCTGTAAATATTGGTCACTAAAGAATGTGTTTGTACTCTCAAGCAGCCACATGGTGGACATTCAGAGTTTCATATCACAATAGTTTTGTTAGCTTAGTTAGTCGGGAAGAGCAGGCAAGGATGCCAGCAGAGGATTATGGCAAGCTGACAAGGAGCCAGTTGACTGAGATGTGCCAAGCCAAAGGACTGGTGCATGCCAACCTGACTAAAGTGGAAATGATTTCAGCCTTGGCCATGGCTGCATCACAGACCAGCATCTAGGAGGACAACCAGATTAGCCTTGGGGATGTACAACTCAGAAAATGGGCAGTTTAACTTTGCCTCAGAGGACTTAAAAATCTGCCTGGAGTTAGAGACTTGACCTGGAGGCCAAATGTTTGGAACTAGAATCATCAGAGAGACTGCGGCAGGAGAAACAAATGGAATTAGAAACAGCAGAGAGACTGAGATGTCTGGAAGTTGAAGAAAATAAGAGGCAGAGGCAACATGAAAAGGAGATGCTGATTATTCACCAGGGTCATGGAGGTAATGGGGAAGGGAATAACCAAACCCTAGAAGCAATTAAGATCAGAAAATTTCTTCCACAATTTACAGAAGGTGATAGTTTTATTCATATGTTTGAAAGGGTATGTAAACAGTATAATGCTTGACCAAGGGCTCTGAGTACAGTTCCTAGCCTCCTTACTCCATGGTAAAGCTGTACCTGCTGTTTCTAAATTGTCTGATACTGATTGCTTAAATTAGAATACCATTAACAATTGGTGTTTTAAGTTGACACCTGACGCTTGTAGGAAAAAAGTTTCGTGTGCATAGACGCAAGGCAGATGAAAGTGTGTGAATATGTTGCTGAGTTGAGCACTTATTTTCATAGATGGGTGAGTGGGTGTCAGGTCACTACTTTTGAAGGGCTGGCAGACCTTTTGGTGAAGGAACAAGCCCTTAGCACTTTGCCTGAGGACATGAGAATGTGGTTGGCAGATAGAGAATGTAACACTGTAGATGAGTTGGGGGGAAAAAGACTTGTACTGAGCAAGCAGGACATCACTGCACAGGAAAGGGATACCCAGTGCAGCACATGGTTCTAAGGGAACCCATAGTAGGCAACCTAAGCTTCCCCAACATAGTCCACCAGTAACAGGGGAAGCCAGTAGTTCAGGTACATGGCCAGGATAAAGGGTTAAATGTTATAAATGTAACCAGTGGAGCCATGTAGCATATAGATGCCCATGGAGGCAAGGTGGGGAACAAAAGGTGGGAGAGTCAGTAAGTGGGAATCAGAGAATGCCAGCAGTAGCTTTCTGGAGACAACAAGGGTAAAAAACTACCACAAGAGGTTATATCCTATCTTAGTAGATGGGAGACAGCCTCTGACCTAACCATTATGAAGCCTGCAATGGTTAGAGGAGCATTACTTGCTTGGGCAGTCTATTCCAATCAGAGCTTTAGGAGGGTTTCCATTCCAGATACCTTTGGCTAGGATTCATCTTGATTGGGAGGGTGGAAAAGGAAGCAAGCAAGAAGGTATGTTTGAGGATATCCCTGCAGATGTCCTGATGGGGAATGATTTTGATAATGCAATGCCTTGTGTGCATGCAGTTACACGCAGTCAGGCTTGGAGACAAGCTTGTGGGTCCGATAGCCTGAGGAGGACCCAGACAGACCACACACTTGAAGCCAGGACTGGTGAGGTGGTTACTTCTGAGAGGGAGCTACTCTGTAGCAGTTGGACTGAAGGTGAGCCACATCTGCTAGTAGGTAGTGATGTTCTTGGACAGAGTGACTTCCAGGGCAGCGGTGAGTAGAAGTACCCAGGCTGACAGTGAGCCACCACTGTCAGAGGATACCAGACTTCCTGTGGAAGGAGAACTGGGAAGGGTTACAAAGAGAGAGTTGAGAGAGTCTCAGCTCTCAGACCCTATATTACAAGACTTGAGAGAGTAGCCAGGGTGGCACCCGATTCTCAAGAAAAGGGGGGATCTGGATACTGGGACAAAGGATTACTATATATAGAGAGTGGACCCCTGAGGTAGGGCTAGAGGGTGAAGTAATACAGCAGTTGGTAGTGCCCAGTGCGTACAGTCTGTGCTTCTAGCCATAGCCCATGACATTCCTTTTGCAGGTCATAAAGCATACCAAGAGACGTATTATGCAGAATTTTTATCGGCACAAGATTTCTAAGGATGTAACAGGGTACTGCAGGACCTGTGAGCAGTGCCAAAAGGTAGGCAAGGCAGGCATCAAGGTCAAAGCTCCTTTGATGCCTTTGCCTGTGATTTGAGGAGCCATTTCGGACGATAGCTATGGATATTGTGGTGCCCAAAGTTCCACAGGGAAAAAGTATATCCTAATGGTAGTAGATTATGCTACCAGATACCCTGAGGCTGAGACTGTGTCCTCTTTTGAGGCAGAAAGGGTGACAAATGCTTTGTTAGAGATTTTCAGCAGGTGGGTTTTCCAGAAGAAATACTGACTGACGGAGGTGCCAATTTCACATCAGACCTGGTGGATTGTCTGTGGGAGCACTGTGGGGTGAAGCGCCTAAAGACCACCCCTTACCACCCCCAGACTAGTGGTCTGGTGGAGAGGTTAAACTTTACACTAAAGACCATGCTACGGGCATTTGCAGACCAGTTCAATAGAGAGTGGGACAACTATTTGCCCCATCTGTTTTGCTAACGGAGAGATGCCCCAGGAATCCACCGGTTTTTCATCCTTTAAGTTTCTGTACGATCATAGGGTGAGGGGACCTTTAGATTTTGTTCGTGATGTGTGGGAGGATGAGTGTGAATCCCGCAAGGAATCTGTTGTGGCATATGTCCTAAAACTCAGGACGAGGCTCAGGAAACTCATGGACTTGGCCCAGGTGAACCTGGCAGAAGCCCAGCAGCAGAAAAAGGTCTGGTATGACAGGAATGCTTGCGCTAGAGAATATGCTTTGTGGCAGCAGGTTATAGCTCTCCTTCCTGTCAGACACAAGAACTGCAGGCAGCTTGGGAGGGACCCTTCAGAGTGGTAAGGAAGGTCAGTGATGTTAACTAGATGGTAGTACTGATAGGAGGCAGGGGCACAAATTGTACCATGTTAACATGATGAAACCTTGCCATGATAGAGAGGCCCTGGTGCTAATTATTTGCAGTGTATGGCAGGAGGAGTCTGAGGGGGATCTGATGTCTGCTACCCCTTCCACTGAGGTGTCAGTCTGAGCCTCACTGAGGAGATGAATATCCCAGCAGCTATCCCCTACCCATGTTCAGGAAATCTGAGCAGTGTTACAGGAGTTTGGGGCATGTTCACAGGGAAAGCAGGGTATATTGACTTGCAACACCATGTGGATACAGGACCCCTAAGGCTATCAAGCAGGCCCCTTATAGGATGCCTAAGAAAGTCAGACAGACTCTGAGGGAGGAGATACAGGAAATGTTGGAGCTGCGGGTAATCCAGAAGTCCAGCAATCCCTGGGCCTCCCCAGTGGTGCTGATAACAAAGAAGGATGGCAGCATCAGGTTCTGTGTGGACTACAGGAAATTAGCTACATAGAGTCTTATGCTTACCCCATGTCTAGGACAGATGAAGCCCTAGAGCAGCCGGTTGGGGCCAAGTATCTCACCACTATTGATCTTACCAAGGGCTACTGACAGGTGCCCTCTACTCCCAGCACTAGAGAGAGGTCAGCCTTTGTGACCTCTTTCGGCTTGTATGAGTTCACGAAGATGCTCTTTGGGATGAAAATTGCCCCAGCAACTTTCCAGAGGTTGGTAGATTATATCCTAGCAGAAGCTGGAGATTTTTTTCCTTGCTTACTTGATGGTATTACCATCAAGAGCCATTCTAGCAAGAGCAACTTCAGCATGTCAGGGAGGTGCTGGGCAGACTACGGAGGGCAAGGTTGGCCCATTAATCCCAGTAAGTGTCTAGTGGTTATGGCAGAGATCTCCTACCTGAGACATAGAGTGGGGAGTGGTAAGATCAGACTGGAACCTGCCAAAATGGAAGCCATTCGGGCATGGTCTGCCCTGTTGTCAAAAAGCAGGTGAGGGTGGTTATGGCAGAGATCTCCTACCTGAGACATAGTGGGGAGTGGTAAGATCAGACTGGAACCTGCCAAAGTGGAAGCCATTCGGGCATGGCCTGCCCCGTTATCAAAAAGGTGAGGGCATTCTTAGGGACGGTAGGGTACTACAGAAAGTTTGTCCCCAATTATAGTACCATAGCTGCTCCCCTCACAGACCTGACAAGGTAAAACAGGCCAGATAAGTTAGTGTGGACCCCAGCATGTGAGCAGGCATTCCAAAAGCTTAAAGGAGCTTTGGGGGGGACCCCTTGAGTTAGCCAGTCCAGATTACAGCAAAGAATTTGTTGTGCAGGTGGATGGTTCAAACCATGGGGTGGGGTCTGTACTGAGCTAGGTTTCCGCAGAGGGAGAAGTGCACCCAGTGGTATATCTCAGCTGAAGGTTTCAACCCAGGGAGGAATGCTATACTGCTGTCGAAAAGGAATGTCTAGCCATAGTTTGGGCACTGCAGAAATGTCAGCTTTATCTGTATGGAAGGAAATTCTCTGTAGTTACAGAACACAGTTCCTCAACATGGCTACATCGAGCCAGCCAGCAAAATGCCAAGTTAATAATGTGGAGCGTAGTGTTGCAGGCATATGATATGACAGTGCAACACCATAGAAGGGTCAGCAATGCCAACACAGATGGGCTGTCAAGGTAGGCAATGGGGTAAGGTATACCCAGATAGGTTTATACCTCTAAAGCAATGTTTCTCAGGGGTCAATTGAAAAACTACTTGAGTCTTTGAAGGGGGGAAGAAGCAATATGTGACTCCCCACCACTGGACCAGTAATCAAGAAGCATCAGTCCTCACCACTGGCACAAGTTGGGGACGTACACTGGGAGGATTACAGGTACGCACACAGTATTTCCAGCTGTAGCTCTCTGCATCCATTGCATTTTCCCTTAACAGCACATAGAGACCACAGTCAGTCCAGGGCTAGTTTGTCACTCTTTCTCCAGATCCGCAGTAAGATTCCCCACTTGCATAGCTATAGAGTTGAGATCTCAGCTTTGTGACCAAGCTGAGACTTTCAGTACCCCCTTTGTCCAACCAATGGTTCATATCCCTGCCCAAGTAGTTGACACACACTGTCTTTGAGGTTTGATTTAGACACACACACACACACACACACACACACACACACACACACACACACACACACACACACACACACACACACACACACACCTGGGAAAGGCTTTCACAGGTTTACTAGCTATGCCCCCCTTCTGCCCAGACTATAAGGTACTTATCACTGCCTCAGAACCCTTTATCAGCTACCTTAAGGCCCTTAACAAAGGTGTCCAATCTTACTGTGTGATATGAATATTAACCCAAATGGTAGTTTGACGAAGAGCAAGGCTGTTAGGAGTAGCCCACACAGTGTTACCAAATAAATATGCAAGTGCTGTCAAAACTTGAATATCTCTACCCAGATCAACCACAATGAAAAGTTTATGTATGATTTAATAATAAATAACAGAACAAGACAGTACTAACTCTATATTCACAGTGACATAAGTTCAAAACTACAGGAAATATTTAAAACAACATTGCAAGACAGTCTCAAATAAAGAAAAATATCTAAACTAAACTTCATTATATTCCTGACTGAATGTAAGATAATTATGCTATAATCTAAGAACTTACTAACAGAGCAAGGCAGATGTGTTGAATGGATTTTCTAGTTGTTGTCAGGTCCAAGACAGACTACAGAATGCTCTGTCTCACTAAGAGACTTCTCAAATTAATATCTCCAGTGTTACTGCTGGGATAACTTGCAGAATGACATCATTTTTTGTCATCTAACTGCTAGTTCCCAGGCGAAAAAACCTTGGATGAAGCTTGCAATATTTAGCATCTGCTTGTAAAAATATACAGACAAGGGCTTCTCTTCAGATCTCTGGCAGATTCTGGAAGTCATGAAACAATTGCATTCCTTCTTGCTTTGAAGATTAGTAATTATTTCACCCTAAAGACAATACAGAAAGTTTCCTAGTACAGATAGTGTGTCTCTTGCTGTATTAAAAACTAAAATATAAAATATTTTATGGCTTAGCCATAAAGTGATTTAATTTCAGTAATTTTTCTCAAGTTAACTTCCTGTATTCCATTTTCCACTGTTAAAATGTATACATTTAAACACTTACAATAGTGCATGTACATTTCTGTTTTCTTCCAGTAGAACACACTGTGGCTACATTTCAAACAGCACTCTGCAAGTACCCATTTCAACACATGCATCTGTACAAGCAGTTTGATAAACACATGACATACAGTTCTGATATATTTGTAACACAAGCATCTTATATAAATCATTTCGATATTCACCAGTGGCATATAATTATTTATAAAATTCCAGCTAGCTGGGTTGGCAGTATCTCCTTTTGCCACAGTGCTCCATAATACCTCCATGAGGGAATAAATTCAGTGGAAAATTCTGCAAAGCGGTGACATTAAAACAATCCAAAAAATAATTGAACCAACATAAGAGAGCATACAGCGCGTTAAGTATTTACCCACTATACTCAAGATTAAGGTCAAAATTCAAACTAACGTGTTGTTGGTTTGATTTTTGCTTTTTGTTTGGGATTGCCTCATCGTTTTTATGACTAGAGGGTGCATTACCTGATTCAAGATTAAGGTCAGTGCCGTCTTGAAAAAAACAAACAAAAAAAAAACTCTCATTAAAATGAACAAGAAAAGCAGAGAATGGGTTATTAAATAAGGTCTTTGACTCAAACATCCAAAAAATGATAGAGCAAGAATGTGTGCTACTACAAAATGATATTACCTTAATTAGGCCAGTAGACATAAGTAATACTGTAACATATAGATTTTTATCATCATGATTTAGCCAGTGGGCAACACACTAGCTTACTGCTTTAGAACTAATTTCAGGCCACAAAAAGGAACATCATTCACTTGTTTTCTCTATAGCATGAGCCCATGTGAAGGTGCATCAAAAATGGTCAATTCTGTTCTCTGTAAGGTCATAAACACAGAGTTCAATGGAGCCAAAATGCCTGGAAGCCTAATGTGTGCAGTGAAACATAGCCTAGTATACTCTCTTACAAACATTTGGCTACAGCATTGATATGTGGAAATGGCTATTGCACTTCTAGTCAAAAATGTAGACCCTTCCGCATATCCCATAGTTGCACAATATGCTTGCAAGGCTGATTAGTCTAAGGTAATGAAGAGAATCATGGAGCTTATATAAGCACATTTGGAAAGCCTTCTCCATGATGTTTCCCAGAGGTAATCTTTTAAGTTTAACCATGATAATTTCTACAAAAGTGTGACATTCGTCCCAGAAGGTTTATCTGCCCATGCAGCTTACTTGTCTGGGATCTGTACCATATGATGAAAGTCCTACATAAACTTGGGGATTAAAGGTAAATAAGACCACAATAAATTGAATCCACAACTGGCCGTGTGGCTATCTATACACAACAGGGAAGAATGAAAAGACTTCTGTCCTCATTTTCCTGTGTCACTAGTGGAGTCCCTCTAGGCTCAGTCCTGCGGCCACTCCTTTCAGGCATCTTTTTCTCGGGTTTCAAAGCTAATTTCAGTGACTGTTTCACCAGTTTATGCAGATGACAGCAAAATTAGAAGCATTGTACTTAACCTTGCTGATGCCCACAACCTTCAGATTGCACTTAATATTATACTTGAATAGAGCAGTAGAAATGACATTTCCATCAGTGTCCAATAAGACATTATTGTGACACTCTGCTTAAAACTTCACCAAATTTATGTACTTTTGATAGGCAATGATTGAACCTTAATGGCATAGGAGAAGACCTTGTGGATATTGTAGATGTTGCCTTTCATTTGATACCAATATAAATGCTATTGTCTTCATATCATGCAGAGCTGTCCAGTTGATCATCCATGGCATCAAGAGTTGTACTAAGGAAGAAATTACCTCCCTGTTTACATCTGTTAGCAGACAAATTGTAGAATGTTGCAGCCTGTACTGTAACCTATTTATACACCATCTGGTGCAGCTGGAGAAGGTAGAAGGATTCCTCTCTGAGAAAATCCAAGGGCTTCAGAGCTTGTCCAGTAGACATAATGCAACCATTATCTCTCCTCCATATCTTATTGGCTTCTTAAAGGAGTGTTGTGCCTGATATACATAATATTAAAGGACCTCTTATTGTTTGAAACCCTTTGTTTAGAATACCCCTATGGCAAGAGCAGTGTGACTTGATAAAAATAAATACTATGCTGTGAAACGTGAGAGTTTCATATCGCAAGGATTGCTATGATTTGGACTAAACTCTTGTCAGTTAAACTCAAGTCAGTCAATCAGTACCTTCAAGAAGGAATTTGATGATTGCTTGGGCAGCCATAGTTCCAACTTGGGATTCAGGGCATCAAGCTCGTTGATGGTTGAGACCTTTTTTAAACACCTTTATTAAATTATCATTTAATGTATAGACACATGAATATTAATACAAAAGAAAACAAACTGTATTAACATTTTTACATGGATTTTGCATTATATTTATGTTTTTTGCTCTTTATCACAACTGTTGTTTACTCCATTACATAAGTTGCTTAATTTGCTCCTTCCCTTTTCTAAAGATTACGCTTCAGGTTCGATTATCTTTTTAGAACTATTCAATACTTTAATTACAGTTGGTTTAGATTTTGATTTCAGTTTTCTAGTAATTACTTTTTGACAGCCAAAAGCATTACACTTAATAAGATGTTACTATAGCTAGGCAATTCAGATCCAACATCCCAGCTCAAAAAGAATAATTTCCTTAGTTATAGCTCTTTGTTGCCCCAATATTTTTGTCAGAGTACTCTGTAAGGAAGTTTAAAAATCTGCCATCTCAGTACACTCCCAAAAATCATGTTCCCAGTTAGCTCTGTTTCCTATCACACTTCCAACATTTGCTATTTACCTGAGGAAAAATTCATTGACGTCTGCTTGGGATATAAAAATGTCTATGCAAAAATCCTAAACATTTTGGACTTTGTTGCATATGTGGGAACTATACATACATACGTCCTTCCATTGTTCCTTTGTAAATTGATTTTCCAGTCTTTCTTTCTAATCTTTTGTAAAGTCCCCTGTTTGATTCTTATAGCTATCATGCACTATTTTATATGCCCTACTAATTATTCGTTTTTAACAGCAGCTTCTGTTCTAGACTTAACTAACAACTTTGTCAGAGTTGGTCTTTCACTAAGGGCTCCCCTGTCCCTTTCTCTTTGCCTGTGCTCTGATGTCAGTCTCTGATAGGAAAGGCAGTCTCTGACCTGTTGTCCAAGCTTCTGCTTGACCTCAGCCTCATCCTACTCTTTTACATTTCCATGCCTAGCTATTTGCTCTCAGTACCTTGGTTCCTTTGCCATTTTTTCTGTAGTAAATTTCTGCCGCCTTGCCTGTTTTTTTGTAACCCTACATGCAGTCATCCCTGTTGGCAAAATCTCATTTCTCCATTCCCATGTTGACTGGGCACTTAAAATACATTCTACAACTTTATGAGTATAATGTTTTGTATGTTTGTTGTTACTTTCTTAAGGATCTGGATCCAAAATAATAATAATTTCTCCTTATTTCTTGAACTCATCCTTGCTTCATCATAATCCCTTTCCACTTTGATTTATATCTTTTGCTTTTGTCATGTATTTGAATCTTAACTGCATAGCTCTGAAATATTCATACAAATCATAAATATTCATACAAATCAGGTAATCCTAAACTCCTTGTTCTATGGGGAGAGTTAATTTATCCCAATTAACTCTTGCCCTCTTCCCTTCCAAATAAATTCCTTCAGCTGTTTTTTAATTATTATCCACAAATTCTCCTCTGTTTGAATTAAAAAAAAAAAATCTGACCTATATATAAAACTAAAAGTACTAAAGGCATTTTTAACGAATGTTTATTATTATTATCAGTATGCATAAGAAGAACTTCTAGTTGGTCAGTTTTTGTTTTATATTTAGTTTAGTCTCTTCCCACATTTCTTAGTTGCCATAACAAAATTCCTTTTAATTCATACATCTAAATGCTTTATATTATTGTGTCCTCATAGACATGGGTATTGCTGAAGCAATTCATGTGTAGGTACAGAATTTACCATTATAGCATTTCTTTTGTCTTCATTAGCCTTGTATTCCTAAAAAACTTAAAACTATTTCAAAGTGTTCCACAAAACTGAAATGTCCTTTTTCTGGATTTATCAAGTACAAAATAGTATCCACAAGTAAAGCAAATTGTTCCTGGTTTACCATACCTATTATATCCTTGAATTTCAAGTTCCTTATTTTCCTTGCTAGCGGCTCTAAATATAAAGCAAATAAAGGGACAAGAAGACACTCCTGCCTAGCTCCTCTATTCAAACACCTCTTGGTGGAGAGGAAGTTTCATACCTTAATTCCTCCTTCTGACCCTTCATATATGCTCCTAATTTACCCTATTATTCTATCATGGAATGCTTGTGCTTCCTTTGCCTTAGTCATAAAATCCCAGCTGACTCTATTGAATGCTTTCACTACATTAAGACCCACCAACAGTAACAACATTTTATTGTATTCTGTGTCTCTGTGGGCCATCATTGTTCTGTCACTGTCACTGTTGTGAAATGCTTGCCTCCCTCCACAGAAACCATTTTGATTCAAGTCTGTCAATTTTGACAAATCCTTTGCAATTCTCTTACTTAGTATAGACAAAAAACACTTCATAATTGTAGTTTAAAATTGAAGTGGGTCTATTTGAAGCTGGGTCTGAAGGTTCTTTCCTCCTTTTGAGTAGTACAACGTCCACAGGTTTCTGCGAATATAGTGATGCTTCCCTCATTTTTAAATAGTGTTAAAACCTTCCAGATCTTTACCACTTAATTCCCTTCTAACTTCAAATTTTCCACAGAAATACTATCTATTTCTGGAGACGTCCCTGCAGATTGATTGTATATCACAGTTTTTATCTCATCGCCTCCTATCTTAACTATTAGTTTTTGGGTCTCATCTACCTCTAAATTTGGCATAATTAAGTCTTCCATAAATATTTCAATTTGTGCTCTTTCCTGGTTTCCACAGTCCCCTGCTGTATACAAGGTTTCATAAAATTTCTGAAATATCTCTAATAGCTCTATAGGATCTGTGGTTATTTTTCTTGTCATAGGCTCCTTAAGTTTGGTGACAACCCTTTCTACTTCCTGTAGCTTAAGTCATTGTGCTAATCTTTTGTGATCTGGAGTTATTATCAAAAAGTAGTTACTTGAAGATTGTGTCTAAAGGTGCTAAATGAAATTTTATTTTTAAAATAGTGTTCTCATGCATCTTTATGCATGCGAACACTTTTTTTGTGTAAAACGAAAAGTACATTTTGCTTCCTTCAGAAAATTTATAAGGTTTTAAGTATAGCTTACAAATGCAGGAGACTAAAAACATGGAGTTGTATTTACTGCATTAATATTAATGCATCAGCGGGAGGTTTTGATGTCACTCTGGGTGCCAGCTCTAATTAAACTGGATTAGCATAGTAAATTGAATATTAGTTAAGTCATTTCCAAATTTTAAAACCATTGTACCACTTGGTGTTTAATATATGCAGTGCTGTCTAATTTTTGTAGTCTTACACAAGTTATGCAATCATATGTAACTGTGCATGATTTTTTCATTGTATAGTGAAAGCTGACTGCTGTTCTACTCATGATCTAACAATATAATGTCATCTTTGTTTAAAGCCATTGCTGTTGTACTCTGCTTTTGATTTAATAATGTAATGCTTTTGTTGTTTGGAGCCATTTTACCCTGGTTGTATTTAAAAAGTGTCTTTGGACCAGTGTACTTACCCAGTTAACAAATGTAGAAATAAATTGGAACGACTAAAGGTGGTGGAGTCTCTATCTTCATTAAGGACAGGCACACCTCCAGACTGGTTTGCCAGCGTGACACACTGGAGTTACTCCAGGTGCAGCTGACAGTTGGCAAGACACCCATCCAAGTTAGAGCCAGCTATAAACCCCCCTCCATGACTCAGGACACCCACTCCTCCTACCTGGACCTACTTGACTCCATCAAGGTACCCCCTAACACCCTGATCCTTGCTGACTTCAACTACCCCACCATAGACTGGGTGAGCTATTCCTGCACTAATGCACTCACCCAACAATTCCATGACTTCATCAGTTCTAACACACTAGACCAGCTCATCTCATCCCCCACAAGGGGAGATAACATTCTGGACTTTGTTCTCACCAGCATGGGTGACCGCTGCACCACTCCCATAGTTTGCTCTTCCCTGGTGAGATCAGATCACCAGTCTGTCTCATTTGAAGTTTCTATCCCACCCCTGCCGTAATCGGGCTAAAAAACTTCTCATAAGCTGACCACAGCCTCCTAAGGGAGGGTATCAGTAGCTTCACACCACCGCCCCCCTCAGAGGATGCAGACAACTGTGCTGAACAGTACGCCATTGCAGTATACAAGCACCTGTACAACTGCATGGACTCAGCCATACCAAACAGAAGTAAAACTTGCTCCTCAATGAAACACAAACCTGTCTGGTGAGCATCCTCTATCAGCAGGTTGTAAAACAAAAGGAAGAAACTGTTGTCCAAGGGTAAAAAGGAACAAATTCCAAATTGGAAAAACTCCCTCCTCAGCCTCAACAAGCAAATTAGATCACTAGGGAAAGCTTCCAAAGCCAATTATGAATTGAAACTAGCCTCTGAAACAAGGGGAGACCATAAAGCCTTCTTCAGCTATGTCGGGAACCTCTACAGCAAAGCCCAGGTTTGTTCCGAATTAGTACTTAACGGTATCACTTACACTGATCCTGCTGACTTAGCCATCCTGCTAGCTGATAGGTTCATTGCAAACTCCCCCCATTCGACATCCCTGATAATTGTCCTGCACCTCACATCTCCATACATCAGATGTTAAAGGCCCTATCCAAGGCAAAGAACACAGCTTCCATGGGACCTGATAGTATCCCAGACTGTATTCTGCACCATCTCCAGCAAGAGCTAGCTTCAGTGTTGAGCACTCTATTCAACCAAAGCCTAATTATGGGCTTCATTCCAGTAGAGTGGAAAACTGCTATTGTCATCCCCTTGCACAAAGGTGTTGCCACTACTGACCTGGGAAGCTATCTCCCCATTAGCTTAACAAGTCTGATCTGTAAAGCTATGGAGAGTATTATGCATCTCATAAACAAGGACATAGGCAATCTCCAAGGACTTGACCCCACCCAATTTGGATTTGCCAGGGGCAGGTCTTGCCTCTTGAACCTGGTTGACTTCTTTGAGACTGTCACCAAAGCCCTGGATGATAGAAAGTCAGTACATACAGCTTACCTTGACTTGGCCAAGGCCTTTGACACAATCCCCCACTCGGGCATCATCAAAAAGCTAACTCAGCTTGGCACATAAATCCCTATCTTGTCAGGTGGGTGGCCAGCTGGCTTACCGATAGGACCCACAAGGCCAAAATAGGTGGCACCACCTCCGACAGCAGACCTGTCACTAGTGGTGTTCCATAGGGATCTGTCCTGGGACCCCCACTTTTTAGCATCATCTCAGAGGTCCAGGCAAAGACAAAGGGCCTGTGGCTGACTTAAGTTGGGCGCTGTCATTGGCTCCCCAAATGATGTTAACATACTGCAAAAGAGTCTCACAGTAACAAATGATTGGTGCCAAAGTCATGGTCATATTTTAAACGCAAAAAAAGTATTAACATACCATTCAGCAAAAACATGACCCCTACTGATTACCACATCAACGGCAACCCCCTTAGCACACAACCTGTGGTGAGAGACCTGGGTACACAGGTTGACAACAGTCTCACATTTGACCGTCATGTAGCAGCAGCAGTGGTCAGAAAAGCCTTTTACTTGGTTCATCTTGTAAGTAAAGCGATTGCTTCTAGAAAAAAGGATGTTATTACCTCTCTGTACTCCTCCCTCATTAGGCATATAATTGAGTATAACTCCCCATTTGGTATGTACCTCTCCAGTCACCTGCACCAACTGGAAAGCCCACAGAAATACCTCACAAAGAGAATCCATGGCCTCCTATGCGGACAGGCTCAAATAACTATCACTCTACTCGGTATCATACAGATTGCTCAGAGGTGATCTGTATTTCGCCTACAAGGCAATATCAGACCCTGCCCTACTAGAGATGCTCCATACCTGTAAGTCTAACTCCTCGCACATTATACGCTCGAAAGGCCTAAATCTAATATGCGACATGAACAAAACCTGCTGGAGAGACAGGTTTGTCTCCCAGAGGCTGCCCTGTCTCTGGAATTGACTTCCCATACATGTCAAACAGAGTACATTGCTGACTCTCTTCAAGTACAACCTTGATAAGTGGATGGGAAATCACAAATTTGTCCCAGGGGTTCCACTTTTGTCCCTCATTGACAGGGGCGACAGGTGCTGATTCAGGTTTCTTTTTTGGGGATAAACTCTTGGCTGGGCTTGTAAGGGGCTCAAGGCAATTAGCCTAGTAACCTCCAATGATCCTAAATGAAATACATAACCTAGAAGAGTATGTTTTCTGTTTTGGAAAAGTCCTTGCAGTTGTGTATTTTAACTGGGTTTGTTTGGCTGGGCTTAGTAAAAAAAAACGTTTTCAGAAGAGGCCCGGCAGGAAAAGCTCCAATATATTGTAAACATTTTTAAGCAGACATTCAGTAAAATACTTGAACAGAAATTAAACAACACACATTAGCAATTATACATCACATTTGTTTATTAGATTACACTCATACGAAGTAAATGAAACTGCATCATTGTAAAAGCTAATTATGCATTTAGTAGATTTTAAAAACTGAGCATTTAAAGAAGTGTATTAGTGTGTTTGTCAAACAGATAATAGATTTTTTGATTAGTGATTAGAGAATTCAAAGAAATGGAAGCAAGGGAATTTAACTAGATAGGGTCAAAAATGTTAATATTGTAGTTAAAAGGTAGGGTATTAAACAGGTTCAGAAACAATTCTCTATGATATCATAAGGTCTATATTAGAGTTATAGAGGTCGGGATGAGTAACAGTGTAACAAAACTATGTATATGGTTCATAGTTTCATAGGTATATACTAGGCTACCAACCACCAGGGCCTTTATAAACCTAGCCACACAATCCAAATCAGTTGCGTCCCTGTGTATCATAGGCATTTATTATTAGGGGGGTATGTTAGTTAGGAAGTTTCTGTTGGTTATATGGAGGTGGAGAGGATATATTAGTTTTGGCATTACTGCCTGTCCAAACCCATCAGAGGCATAGGGTCTAGATCCAGGGTGAATTTCAAATTTCCCATCTATTGGTCAAGGTTACACTTAAATAGGATTAGAGATGGGTTCTGCTTCACATGGATGGGGAGCCTGCACCAGAGCCTGGGGATCCTCTAAAGCACTTATCTGTGTGACCAGCATGTCTTATTTATGTCACAAGCAAACTTTAAATCCTTGGAGCTAGGGGTTCTGATGATGATTGTTTTGTAGATATTTGAAAGTTCCATCGGAGCTGGATCTGAGGATGTGTTGTATGCCAGGCATAGATTGCCTCTCAGTAACATGTAGGAGACAGAATGTACAGATAGGAGTTTAAGGCAATCCATGTAGCACAAAGTGTTTTTACCCTGGAATCTCCTGGTAAAGAAGCTTTGTGGGTGTTCCAACTGTTGCACATGTCTCGTCAGGTACATACCATAGGGGGCATTATACTCAGTGATGGGTCTGATAAGGGCCAAATAAAGTGGTAGTATGACTTACTTGAACCTCTCTGCCATGCCGTTTCTTATAAGTTGGGTGACATAAAAAACCTTTGTGACATGTTGATCAAATGCTAGATTACTGTTTATAAATTTTCACAGCTCCCTGATTACCGGATCAGCTCTTCGGAGGTGTCTTATTGATGGAGTAATGAGCATTGGTTGCAGTTTTCACAAAAGGCACTATAATGCATTTCTTGATATTTCATTTTAATCTGTGACATTGGCACCAGTCATTTGTCAGTGTTAAACCCTCTTGTTAGATGTTTGTGTCATGGGGGAATCTGTGATTGCTCTCAATTCACGATCATCTACAAACTTGATTCTTGACATTAGACTTTAACTCAGAGAAGTAGATGCCAAATAAGAGTGGTCCCAGCAAGGAGCCCTTAAGTACCCTGATGGTGGGTGGTCTCTTAGTGGAGATGGTGGTATTAATCCTGACTTCCTGGGTCCTGTCTATGAGCAGCTGACAGTCCAGTGAGTTATGTAGGGGGTTATGCCCAGTTTGGTAAGTTTATCAACTATAGTCAAATGCCTTAGCCAGGTCTAGGTAGGTGGAATGAACCAGTTTCCCTCACCCATTGCCTTGGACCTTCTCAAAGAAATCCAAAAGGTTTAGTAGGCATGACCTTCACTTGACAGAGTAAGACTGTGTTGGGTCCAGTGTGTGAAGGTTGCCTATGTCTTTGTCGATAATTTCCATAATATTTAATTCCACGGCTTTTCGTATTAAGTTAGTCAGACTAATAGGTCTGCAGTTTCCAGGGTTGGTTGGTGATCCATCCTCGTGAAGTGGGATAACCATTGCAGTCCTCCATTCTCATGGTACAAAGCCTGTTTTAAAGCTATAGTCGAAAAGTGAATCAAGTGGTCCTGATAGGCCCACATAGGAGATGCAAGTAAAACTGTTCAGGTAGTGGAGAAGACAGTTGTGGGGCATAAGATTCTGAGTGAACAGAAATGGTTTGACAATATGGCAAGCTAAGATTAAATTTGTATTTGTCCTGGAGATAGGATGGAACAGATCCATTTATTTGAAAGTTGAACTTGTAGCTGTGTTGCTTAAAGCAATGATGGTTATGTATGTAGTTAATGTATTTTTTCGTTTGCAGCTGAAAAGTATCAGTACATGCATTGTGTACAGTCATCCTTATAAAGTCAGTCCGGTAATTAATATGCACATACAGCTTGCAAAACAATAAAGAGAAGCATACTGGAAAAATGTATTCCTTCTGTGCAAACACTTGATAAGTCTTAACTGGAAACATTATCCAAACATATTCTGAGAAAACACGCCGAAAAGGAATGGTATGTGTTTCTGTACATTTTGCTGCATGACCTGTTTAATACTTTGATGCTTTATTAAATGTTGCTTGCATCATGGTTATCTATCACACCATTAACTCGGATAGCAACTGTTTATGACGTTTTGCTGCTTCATCACTGTGTGACAACCCAAGTATTATAATCCTTGACTCTGTTAAATCAGGTAACAGGTAATCCAGTACCTGACCTGCTGCTGAAAGTCAAATGCTGGGACATATTTCATCTTTCCAGTTTGGTCTTAAGTAAAACAACTTTTCATGAAATATCACTGTACATCTGATCTGTTACATAAACCTGAAGCAATCTACTGCTTCCACTTTTCAAAAATAACCTCTTATCAGACTAACAATCCTTGGTAGCTGTCTGGACCTATTATCCTAATAGCTGGAAATCATGCTCTTCACCATTATTGTACTAAGAAAGGTCAAAATAGTATGCCAATTACCTGTTAAAGGACAACTCATTCTGAGCGAAGAATACTACCACTTTATACCCTTTATTTGTATTAATCTGTTTATCTTTTTAATAACTTCATTGTATGTAACTTTGTGGAGCTTTTGTCCCCGAGCCTCCACTGAAAATGGGCTCTTTCTAGGCCCAGTGGACTTTCCCGGTTAACAAATGCAATAAATAAATAAATATTGAAATGGCAAATCCTCCTACCATGTTTTACCCGAAAACAGGAATTTTACCTGGTATCATAAAATCAAAAATATATATGTTTAATATATTATGTGTAATTTTCACAAGTAATCTCCCATACCCCCAACTCACTCTCATCTGGGAGGAGTATTCATAAACCAGCCTTAAAGGGCATAGTTTACTTTCATTATCAGCAGTTGGCATCTTATCAAGGCCATTTCTGAATTATCAGCCATGTATTTAGTGAGCCAGTCAACCAATAGCATTCCACTTAATAACCAAACTAACACCATTGAATACAGTAACAGGGAGCTCAATCAGTTGAAAATATAGCAACACAATTTTAAAATAGTGTTCCCTGAGAATATACAGGACAATTAAGCATAAAGCAAAATGTAAACCAATAACACTTCTCGCCCTTTCAGTTTTCTCCTTAAAACAACTTCAAAATAGAAGGAATGAGACCAGCTTTGAGAATCTCGTTTAGAGAACCTTAGCACCTTATTCCAGTCTCCCATTAGTTATGGAATTTGAAACAAACATTGACATATATGGAGCACATGCTCCAGTTGTCCATCCCAACCAACACACTTTAGAATGCCACATCAGAAAATGCTCCCAATCTCAACCAAACCAGGAGCATCGGAGGTATTAATCAGATGGCCAGAAGTGAAGCACACATCCATTTATGTTGACTACTAACAACTTAAGGTAAACTTAATTACCCCCATCTCGAGGCATCTATAATAGACCAACCAAAAGATGAATGTTCAGCTGATCAAAATTAGTACTGTAAGCTATGAAAAGTTGAAAGAACAGACCAAGGTAGTTTGTGAAGAAAGTGTTAATAACAAGGTGCATTTCCGTAGTCTTTTAGATGAAAACTTCTGAGGAAAAAAATCATTAAGGTGAAATCTTCTGAGGGAAAAAGCACTCCTGGTTCATTATTGTGAAATAACTTTATTAAGGTGGAACCATATGGCAGATAAGCACTTAGGAGCAGGAAGTGGTAGATATGTGTTGACCTTATCTGTAGTCGTATTGGAGTTGTGGAATACCTATGCCAGTAGATGCTAAGGTGTGTGTGGTTTTGAGAATACTAGACACAGGGACTGTTCAGCAACCAACACGGGACACCGTGGGGGTATCCCAGGCATCTACTTGAAGAATTTTCCACCATTTCCGTGATGCCATGCAACAGCATATGGGGTAGCATATGTGGGTTCCTCATGCCCCAGAGGAGAGGGAGGCATTGTTATGTGGTACTTTTATGATAAAGCCCATTTCCTTGAGGTACTTGGTACCATAGACTGCACCCACATTGAAGTAAAAGCCCCACCTAGTGAGCTGGAAAGGAGGTATGTGAACCATGAAGGTTACCACTCCATTAACTGCTAGGTGGTCTGCAGTGTCTAGGATATTATCTGCAGCATGTCTGCAGGCCACCAAGCTGACTACCATTGACTCGTGTGTGGCAAGCATGTGATTTATAATTATGGTTTGTCTAGGGGGGGTGACATTTCCCAGGGGTATATTATTGGTGATGACTGTTATGAACCGGAGCCACAGTTGATGACACCTATCAGAAATCTACATATGTTGAGGGACAATGGATACAGCTGTGCCCTGTCACAAACTTTAGTCATCATTGAGCCTGTGTTTGGCCTGCTGATGATCTGATTTTCTTGTGTTGGTTTATCTGGTCATGCACTGCAGCATGGCCCTGGCATATGTGCCAAGAAATTCTCAGTATGTGCAATTTTGCATAACATAATAATGAGGAAACAGTTGCAGAAGGAAGGGAATATACAGGAGGAATATTTACCATTGCACCAGGCAGTGGAGGGTAAGCCAGACAAGGACTCAGTGAAGGGCCAAGCAGCAGGAAGTGATCGCATCAGATGCTGGAGGGCACAGTTTGCCATGGTACTGGGAGAGAGACAGCAGTTGGCACATAACTTTGGGCCATAGTAAAGCATGTGCAGTACAGACTCTGAGTGATGCATGCAAACTTACAACCAAACTATGATTAGCGATGCATAGGGTGGACACAGTGTGCATTAGACATGGGCAACCCAAGTAACAAAGTACAAAGGGCAGAGTACTGTTATTTGCACAGGCCAGGGTGAGAGCACAAGTTCATAGTGTCTTTCATAGGGAACTCTATTAGTGCTGTAGTAACTGAAAATAATAATTTAGAGTGTGTTTAAGTCTGACTGAAGGGGACTGTGGTAAATAATAATTTAGAATGTGTTTAAGTCTGACTGAAGGGGACTGTGGTAAAATACTCTGAGAGGGACCACTGTCAGTGTTTGCATTTGTGTCTGCGTGTGTAACTGGAGGACTGGAGGACTGGAATGGAGTATGTGTGAGTATGTTGAGACCTAGCCTCGACAGATTTTGCAGCATTGTGGCTGTGTCTTTTGGACAGGTCTTTAGCATCTGTGGAAAATGTGTGGGTATTATGTGTACGCACATCTCCTTGGAATTTCATTGGTAGTGGCAAGGTCTTAGCTAGTGCCAAATGTGTTTGATGACTGTGAAAAATGCTGTGTACCAAATGTCATTTTGTGGATTCCTTCTTCTGCATTTATACATCTCTACAATAGATATTGCTGTGGAAGTATTGCCATTAGAGCCAGAGGTGTACTGGCTTCATGAAGGACACCTGGCATGTGTCCTGTTAGCCAGCAGTGCTTTGGTTATGATAGTTGGCATCGGAGCATGTCCAGAATGGCATTGGAACATATCCAGAATGTTACACATGTGGGGTTTGCACTTCATAGGTCATCACACATACCCCTGTACATGTACCATATCGGTGAACGCCATGCTGTTGCTTGCCTGATCCTCTGTGATGATCTTGAACATTTACTGTGTCAAATACATAACACAGCTAGTTGAGGGGGGTTAGTACCCATGTCATTACGAACAATCAATGCATTACCCCCCATGGACATATCCACAAGCCCTGTGGATCTTGCAGCAGACAGAGCTGTGCTGCTGTGGGAGATGATGCACTTTTTCAACTAGGTCTGTCACCAAAAACCTGCCAGTCAGTGGGACTCCATGTATCATGTGTAGTTAACACAGACACAGTGTTCATGTCCACTGCCTGGCTAGGGAATGCCATGTAAACACTACCTTTGTCCAACACTGACATCATGCTCCCTGACCTTGCTAGCTGCTCACTGCCTTCATAGTGCGAGTCAGACTCCTTTCCCATATCAGGCAGTGGAGTATTCATGGTAGTGGAGTCAGGTAATGTGTCACCTGAGATGGCACCAGGGTACAATGCCCAGTAAAAGTATTACTCATCATCTCTACTTTATTCCTGGAGCAGAAATAGGCATGTCAAATAACTTCAGTGCTGAAAAAGATAACCTTACCTTAAGCAGTTTCCTATGTATTTTACGGCCTCTGTGTTTCGTTCTAACAGGGAAAACACAAAATCACTAACATGCACTACACTACAAAGATCAGATCTATGCTGTTCTTTATACAGGACTAAAACACAGCTGAGGCATTCCCAGTTGAGACTGTTGGGTCACACTGCAGCTTGGCACCTAGATCCAGTATGCCACCATGAGAAAGTGGTGAATCTGATTTCCTATGCAGAGTAGCAGATAATTCCTCTGTCTTATTTAGTGGTGGTTTGGTAAGGGGACCACTTCCCATCACCCCAAAACTCCTGTGCAAGGTGGGCAGCACACTTTTGGGCTTCTCTGGTCATGTTAGTGGCCCTGTATCTGACCTGCTCATAGTTTTGGTCATTGCCACTGACAGTATTAATGTCTGCAGTAGTGTCCTGGCATGTACAATCATGATTAGGCCAGCCAGCATTCTCTCGACTGAACATTCATTTGACGTGAAGATGGAAAGCCTCAAACAAGATCTTATTCTTCTCATGGGAGAACTTGCATTTTCTTGCCTGGCCATTTTAGGCATGAGGCTGTGTAGAGAAGGAATGTACTATACAGGAAGCAGTAATTCAAGTAGGTATTGGGAAGTTTCTGTACCCACTGGAGTGGGGGAAAATGTGGTCTACCTGCTACACTTCAGGGACACCAAATGCCCTCTCTCTGTGAGTGCAGCCAAAGGTTCACCCATCTTACCAGAGACAAAGTAACAAAAATACTGAGGGAGAAAGGTCCAGTAACAGGGACAGATTTTAGATGATGTTTTTATATATGCAAAAAGTTACTAGGTAAAGAGAATTTGCATTAACATGCATTTTCTGGACAATGTGAAGTATGATATTTAAATGTCTTGTTATTTAATAACTGTTAGTCCTCAGTGATTTTTTCAGAAAAAACACTGGTTTTACAAGGAACAGACTAGACATATGAGGCAAAAATCAGGGAAAATTGAGAGCAATGGTGGTAGGAGTTGTGTACTACTTTGCGTACAGGTTTTAATGCTAAATATGTGCCAAATTTTTAGCTGGATGTACCTTCTCTTCAAGAGCATTTGTAGCTATGTTGATGTCTGCAGGTTGAGTGAGATGATGTCCCTTCTCTGGCTGTATGGTTGAGTCCAACTTCCAAAAGTATTGAGGCATTGACAGAATGAGTTCAGCAACATACTCTCAGGTACTCTCTTCATTGATAGCGGTGTGGTATGATAAGGTACACCAAATCACGTGATGTATTTCGGTGTCCCTTACTTATGAAGCCACAACCCATTTTAATTAAAATGCTTGAGAGACTGATTGATGAAAGACTATTTAGAGTAGTAGGAAGTAAGATAGGAGGCGAGCAGTTCAGACGTAGCTCAAGATGCAGCACAACTGACACTGTTTACAGTGAGACTGGTAGTAGAAGGGAAGCTAGAGATGAAGAAACTTTCCAGCTGGGCATTCCTAGACTTTGGGAAAGCATGTGACAAGGTCCCAAGAAAACTAGTTTGGGCAGACCTATAATGGTTCAAAGTTTTTGAAACTGGTAGAATCAGTGCAAACTGTAGAAGGACCCAGTAACACAAGTATGAACAGTGTCTGATCTCAGAGGTGTTCACAGTAGGAGTGCGTTTGCATCAGGGTTCATTGATCCCACTGCTGATCATACTGGTGATGGACTACATTAGCAAATGGGTCGGAGAGGACTGATCAACAAAGCTGCTGCATGCAGGTGATGTGGCATCACAGGCAGACACTGAACACGAAATTCAGCAAATGATGGGGGAATGGAATGCAAAACTTACGGTGCATGGGATGAAATTTGGTAGAAACAAGACATTTGTCATGTCTGCAACTGTTGTAAATTAGAAGAAATTTGAGGTAGAATGTTTTTTGTCGGATGTAAAATTATTGAGGAATCGAAGCTGTAGCAGGAAGGTTTGAAGTGGATCAGCAGTGGCACGATAAGATGAAGTATTAAGGTACATTTGATTAAAGAGAATTCAGCTGTGACAGCTAAGGATATGTAAGAAGAAACTAAAAGAATAATACAAAAATTGAGAAACTGAAAGCTGTTGATTATAGATATGGGTAGTTTGATACAAGAGTGAAAATGTTTCTTATTCCCTTAGTTAAGTGTTAAGTGGGATAAGCTGATCCTCCTCTTAGAACAAAGTGGTTTAGGAATACCTGATTTAAAAGGATACTTTACAACTATGCAGTTAAGGTTAATACAAGCAGTAGGTTATAAATAAAAATAGAAAGGGGTGATGATTGAAACAGGGTGGGGGATTCTTTTGAGCTGGGGCATGGGATCTCAATTGCACAGACACAGTAAGGACTTGTTAATTTTAATGCTGTTGGCTGCCAAAAAGTAATTGCTAGAAAAACAGAAACCAAAATCTAGTATAGCTATAATTGAAGAGTTGAATATTATAAAGGCTATAAAAGATCCAGAGGTGGGATCTTTATAGGTTCATAGGTTGGTACTGGGCTATCTGCCTTAGGGCCTGTATAAGCCTAGCCATAACAATTCCGTGGCTGTTTCTTCCCAGAATATTTACTTCCCTGGTCCCCTGTCTAGCAGGGCGACTGATGTGATCCCCAGGGTGAAAGGAGCGAATTACATAGAAATAAATGGAATTTGTGGAAACAGTACATGCAGAATAATGTTCAAGAGGACTGAGGTTTAAGATAATGCCAGAAGTGAGCAATTTCTGTAATGTTGGAGGGAGTGATAATTGTTGAAAACAAAACATGTATGAAACACTGGTAACATTATTTAGCTTAATTGCATTTTATATATACTGCATCCTGTACCTGTCATCAGCAGTACTTACTGTCACTCATCCATATTGCTATACTGTACATTGTATGTTATATGTGTTGTTTAGTTACAGACTCAATATTTTTCCTGTGTCATCAAAGGTATTTACTGTGATTCTTTTTACATTGCCATACAGTACATTGGATGTTTTATATATTGCTTTGTTTAAGTTTGACAGTCAATATTTTTCTTAAAAATTATATTTTCCATTGTATATAATCTGATACCTGTATCTTATATATTATAACTTTTACCCCTGGGCCTCTGCTGGAAAAAGGAGCTGTGTCCAGTTGGACTTTACCAGTTAACAAATGTAAAATAAATAAATAATGTATACTGCTTGAAAAATGTTACTGCATTTTAATTCTATTAATATATATGTAACAGTGCTGTACTGCGGTGGTGGTGCTGCGGTAGCATTGTTGCCTCACAGTTAGACGTTGCCCGTTCGATTCTAGAGTGTCTTCTGTGTGGCGACATGCGTGAATGGGCGTTCCTTCGTTGAAGGTTGTGCATTAGGCCCAGCAAGCCAGCACGTAAAATCTACTGCCAATCATTAGCGGACCGGAGATCCGCTGTGGCGACCCCTAACCGGGAAAAGCCGAAAGACACAACAACAACAACATATATGTAACAATGCCACTGTCCAAACTGAGGTTTAGTAAGGATGTTTAAAAAAGTCCCCTTCTGGTGTGCAGTAACTCCAAATGGAAATTGCAAATTCCCCTTTGCCTTTGATAACGATTGCAACAGTGATTTAGGAAATCCTTTTACCTGGCACAGCTGGTCACAAAAGTTATTTCTTGTAGAATCCAAGGAAGTTCTGATCCCTGTCTATTCTGCATTGATAAATCCTGCTGTTTTAGAATTTATCCTGCTAGGTATATCAAGCAAGTGGAAAAAAAACCCCAGAGATTCCTAAAATTATCACAGGCTTTAAAGACAAGAGCTACAAGGGAAGGCTGGAAGTACTGCCCTTTTTTCATTTCTCACAGACTTCTTAGGGGCAATCTGTGCCTTGCCTTTTGGGCCACTGGTGATTCAGTAGTCCAAGACTTCTTATATCTCCTCAAATCAAACAGTGAAACTAGAACCAGTGATCTAAACTTGCTTCCTCAAGTAAAAGAAACATGGGGAAGAGAGAAATTTGTCATGCAATGTTTACCCCTCCTCTTAAACAACCTTCCACTCCAAATTGAGCAATGAAACCCACATTCTTCCTTCAAAAATGAGTTATTAAACTGTATATATTATTTTTATATTTAATTGTCGGGATTGTACCTGTAACTGATTGCAGTGGACCATTTACAGGCGCAATCTGGGTGAACAGGATCACTTAAATAACAAAACATATTTACATATGCAAGAATATGCTAAAAACATGTGTACTTGTTTACAGATGGAAGAATTGGTATCCACAAATACACCACTGGTAAGATTGGCTTGTTGCTCTATAAAAAAAGGAGGTAACGTCTAATGGTGTAAGTGTCCACTAAGCCCAGTTGCCTTCTATTTCCTGTTATTATTTGGCCTCATAGTAGCAGGTCTTGATACATTCTGAGTTCAAAAAGTCCAAAGTTATCAGTTCAAGGTTGGGACTTTCTCAGTGGTTCCTTTACTCCCACTTATAAAAATACAATTGCTAGTGCAGAACTTCTTTGCCTACTGTATATGGCAGTCATTTCCCATGTAATCTCAGCCAGAAACTTGGACAAAGTGTCATTGTCCATTTTGTGACAGTTTGACTGGCTAATCCTTACCCAGCTGTCCTTTTCTCAAGTTCTGCCTCAGCAAATACTAGTCCTACTTTATTTGTTTCTCTGTTCACATTATAGTTTCTTCCTTGGACCATCTGTATTTGTAGCAGTACTCTTCTTCACAGCCTCTACTACCTGAAAAGATGAGGGCCACATTTTGCATGCACCATACCCATCTTATGGATTCTCTTCTCAGACAAATCAGAGACCCATATTCCATTCATGTAAAAAACAGAATCCACCAGTCACTTCCAACACAAGGGCTCCTAAATTCCATGTTTATTTCAAAGCCCATTGTAAAACGTATAAAAAAAAATGAACTATTCAGCATAACGCTGAATGGTTGAGTGCTTTCGTCTTAATGAATTGACATCATCAGAACCATCAAAGTCATGTAGACCTATAAATAACATTTTTCACTCACACTTCCTTTACAGACAACCAATGGTAGCTGTTGTATGTAAAAAAAAGACACACCTACAAATACTCAGTTAATAGTAAGCATAAAGTTATAAAAAATGAGCTTAAAAACTCATAAAAATACTTTACTCGCCATCGGAGAATTGAACCCTGGTCTCCCACATGATAAGCGGAAATAATCACCACTGTACTAATTTTGAAACTCACTCAAACACTAAGAATAGTGAAAGGATAAAAATATGCAATTGCATCAAGTAATAATTAGATTTACAACGTGCTTGCTCGTTTCTTAAGTTTACTATGTAATGAAACATTTTCATTCAAGCCTGGCTGATGTGTAACATGCAGCTTAAGCTGCCAATGCAGTTCCATGTTCAGCAGTTTTACGCCAATCACCCACAAAGACTGAAGCATCCACCTGATCGATAACTGAAAAGGCAAAACCAGTAAAATCAACACAGGTCCCAGAATGTTTGGCAAGAGCACTCTTATTATCAGTATGTTGAATACTGTATACATGTTGGTAGATTTTTTTATACAAAGTTCATAGGTTCATGGGTTCATAGGTTCATACTAGGCTATCTGCCCAAGGGCATTTATAAGCCTAGCCCAGAGTTTTGTGGCTTTCGCCACCCCTTTAGTTTGAAGGATACTATGCCCATTATTTTGCTGTGCCTCTGTCAAGCAGTGACACTGAGGTAATCCCTGGGGTATACCTGCGATCTCCCATCCATTGGTCAAGATTTCTCTTGAACAAAGCCAGCGTGGTGCTCAGCCTCACATGTACCGGGATTTTGTTCCACAGCATAGGGAGTCTCTGGGTGATGAATCTGTCCCTCCAGCACATCCTATTAATAACCGTGTTAAGGTTTAAGTCTCTTGCCCTTGTAGTTCTGATGGATTTAGATTTTTTGAGGTGAAGCATGTTCATTAATTCCGGGTTGGACATGACCTTGTATGTCAGGCACAGGTCACCTCTGAGCAGACGGTAAGCGATTGAATAGAGCTGGAGTTCCTTCAGTCGGGCAGCATAAGACATATTTTTGAGACCCTTTATCCTTTTGGTGAGGAACTTTTGGGGCCTTTCCAATTGCTGCAGGTGTCTGGTCAGATACATTCCGAATGGGGCATTGTACTCAATCATAGGTCTGATGAGTGATGAGTACAGGGGAACGATGACCTCCCGTGATCTAGATGTGAATCCCTTCATGATCAGGTGGGCAATGTAGAAGGTCTTCCTAATTACTTTGGCAATGTGAGTGTCAAATGAAAGGTTACTGTCAACCTGGGTCCCCAGATCCCTGATAACCTCTTCTGTGCTTAGTGGATTGCCACCTGTATGGTAGCTAGGGGTAACCTTGTTTTTCCCGAAGGGTATGACTATGCATTTTTTCGCGTTTAACTTTAGGCCATGGCTCTGGCACCAGTTATCCATTTCTATAAGACCCTTCTGAAGGATATCTGTGTCAGATGTGTTTTCAACTATGGCGCCCAGTTTGCAGTCATCTGCAAACTTTGTCAGCCATAATCCTCCTGTGTTTGCTTGTACTTCTGAAAAGTAGATGCCGAACAAGAGTGGGCCCAGGACTGAGCCCTGTGGGACACCACTTGTGACAGGCTTTGAGTCTGACATGGCGCCAGCAACTCTGACCCTGTGGGTTCTGTCACTTAGCCAGTTTGCAACCCATCTTGTGACGTATGGGTTTACATTTAAGCTGGTGAGTTTTTCAATGATACCCGAGTGGGGTATTGTGTCGAAAGCCTTTGCCAGGTCAAGGTAGGCTGTGTGGACTGCCTTGCCCTCATCAATGGCCTTAGTGACTGTTTCGAAAAAGTCAACCAAGTTTAAAAGGCATGATCTGCCTTTGACGAAGCCAAACTGGGTTGGATCCAATGTCTGCAAGTCCCCTATGTCTTTATTTATGAGTTCCATTATGATCCTCTCCATAGCTTTGCAGACCAGGCTTGTCAAGCTGATGGGACGGTAATTTCCAGGGTCGGTGGAGGCACCGCCTTTGTGAAGTGGGACCACAGTTGCCGTACGCCACTCCTTGGGTACGTATCCTGAGGTGAGGCTAAGATTAAACAGCTGCCCTAACTGCGGGTTTAATTCCTCAGTGAGTTCGTGGAGCACACAATCGGGGACACCATCTGGTCCCATGGATGCTGTGTTTTTCGCCTTGGAGAGAGCAGTTCTCACCTGAGCATTTGAGATATTTGGGGGGCTACAATCCTCTGGTATAGATATCTCTCCTTTTGGGGGGGGGGGGAGAAATTTGCACTGAACGTGTCAGCCAGTATGTTGGCAATGTCTGTAGGTTCAGTGATTTTTACATCATTTTGAACTAATTCTGAGCATATCTGGGAGTTTCCTCCCAGGTTTCTAACATAGCTAAAAAAGGCCTTATGATTGTCTTTTGAGTCCTTAGCGACTTTTCTCTCAAAATTTGCCTTGGATGATTTTATGAGAGATCTTAGTTTTTTATTTATAATGATCAAGGGTGTCTTCCCTTTTAAGGATTCTGCTCTATCTTGTAGTAGCTTCCTCCTTTTGTTGTAGAGCTTGTTTATGGCTGGGGTCCACCAGACTGGACGCTTGCCTTTGGTACAAAGAGTCTTTGTTTTGTTTGGGATTGCCTGATCCATGCAGTCCTGGAGGTGCTGGTAGAAGGCATTTGTAAGTGATTCAGCGGCTTGAGTAATGGTTTCCGCTGGCTCGGGGGGCCTTGAAAGAGACCACACTAGTCTTTAGAAGTGTGAAGTCGGCTTTTGAGAAGTTCTTCACTGTGGTCCTTTTATCTGGGGTGGGGGCGGGATGTGGACTTCCATTGAGATTAGTTTATGATCTGATCTCACCAATGAGGGGTATACTTCCGGTGTTGAACATTGTGACCCCATGTTCGTGATGATGAGATCTAGTATGTTTTCTCCTCTTGTGGGGATGGTGACTAGTTGCTCCATGGCATTTGAGTTTATGAACTCTAGGAACCTTTGGGCTAGAGTGTTGGGGCTTGAGTAGTGATCCCAGTCTATATTCGGATAGTTGAAATCACCTAGTATGATGGTGTTTGGAGATACATTTATCCCCTCCAGTGTTTTCAGGAAAGCTGTGTGAGGTTCCTGAGTTTGAGAGGGTGGCCTGTAACATGCTACAAATTGCAGAGCAGTCTTGCCTACGGTTAATTGCACCTGGATGGTCTCCGATGCATCGTGCGTTGCCACCAACCTTGAGGTGAGGGTGTCCTTGATGAATATGGACACCCCCCCTCCTTTCTTGGTGTTGTCCGGATTTTGGGGCCAGAACGCATGATATGAGGTAAAACCTGATAGTGCCGGGGTGCTCTCAGGAGCCTTGAACCAGGTTTCAGTCACAGCACAGACATCGATGATGTTCTTCATCTCACATTGCTGCAGTCCTAACACTTGGGTAGTCCGCTGTCCCAGTCGGCCCGAATAGCAAAGTATAAGGCTGACGTCGGTCAAGGCGCATTTGACTGACATCAGAACGTCAGGGTACAAATGCGCATGACCGACGTCATATCCTCAGTCTTTTTTGCCGCATGGTCCGATGCAGAAGCAGTATTGCGAGTGCAGGTTGGCGTTCTGAAATTTTCTGAAGTCGGAGTTTCAGACCGAATCAAAGTTGGCTAAGTACCCGTTGGGAATATTTTGGTTTTTCTTGCCTCAGTATTTAACCGGATGTCAGAAAAAGTGAATAACTGTATTTCTTGTGGGAAACAGATACCTCATAGAGATTACCATACATTGTGTATACCTTGCTTAGGGCCTGAGCACGACGTTGTTGGCTGTCGCTCTTGTGCTAGATTTAACAAACGCACTATTAAGAGAAGATTAGATTGTGCCAGGTTAGTTTTTGGGAAGCGTTGTAATTGCAACATGCCGTCGGATGCTCCGGCGCCGCTTATCTAAAAAACGCAAGGACAAAGCAGCGAAGCCTAGGGTGGAAGAACCGTTTGTCCCGGACGTCGGTTCTTTAGAGGGCTCGGTGGAGCCGGTGGTTCTACCAGAAGTTCCTTTGGATTCTCAGGGTGAGACTTTACTGTTACAAGATGTGTCCTCTCAGGAGGTAGGCCAGGCTGAAGGGGCTTCTCAGGTAGCTGTTCTTCCCTCCCTTCCTAAGGTGGTTAGGCCCTCCCCTTCTGTTTCCAAGGCTCCTTCTAGAGGTAGGCCAGGGTTAACTTCAGTGGGGGTCTCCCCTAGTTCTTCAGGGTCTCTGCCTAAGAAACATATGCTTAAAATGGCAGAAGATTTGATTACTATGATTAGAGGTTCTTTACCCCCCCCTGATAAGAGGTCTAGGGTGGAACCTGAGCTTGAAAGTTTTGAGCAGTGTTCGAGGCTTCTGAGTCTTCGGCTGAAGACTTGCAGGAGTATCCTCCTTATTCTGATTCTGATGTAGATGACTCTACACCTTCGGCTTCTCCTCCTGAGGATTTTTCTTTTTCAGAGACCCTTCATTCCATGAGGGAGCATTTTAAATGGGAAGGTCAAGATTTCTCTGATTCTAGGAAAAGGCTTAGGGAATTTTTGTTTCTACCCCAGCATAGGCCTTTAGCTATACCTCCTGTTCTGGATGTGGTAGAGGATGTTTTGCAGAGGCTTCCCTGAACCCTGATTCTTTGCCTCCTGCCCCAGTTAAACCGGACAGGTATTATAGGGTGCCTGAAGCTCATAAGTATCTTTTAAGAGTCCCAGGGCAGACCCAGAAACTGTTTCTCAGGGCCCTAAAGGTGTTAAGGCTTCTGTTGTTAAAAATCCTGTTCCTTCTGATAAAGAGGCAAGGGCTTTGGATAGATGGGGGAAAAAGGTGTATACTTCTTCCACTTTAGCCATGAGGGCTTTGAATTGCCAGTTTCACATGTTGAAATACCAAAATTATCTCCTTTCACAATTGAAGTCTAAGGTAGATGCTCTGGCGGAAGGTATTGAGTGTAAAGAGTTGCAGGATTTAGTTCATGTTTCTGAACAAGTGGGTAAGCATTCCTTGCAATGTGGTTTTGATGCTGTACAGGCCTCTTCGAGGGTGGCAGCCACTGGTTCTGTTCTTCGCAGGCACGCCTGGCTCAAGGATCAGAATTTAGCTGAACATGTAAAGACAAGGATTTTAGATGCTCCTTTACAATCTGATGTGTTATTTGGTGCGCCTGTGGACGCAGTTTTAAAGAAAATGGAGGACAAGGCTAAGTCTATGCAGACTGTTAAAGATTTTTTGCAGGTTCAGCCTCCAAAGTTTAGTAGAAATTGGCCTACTAAGGGGTGGACTTATCCTTCTTATGATTCTCAGTCTAGGGGTAGATGTAGACGTGGTAGGGGCAGAGCTCAAGGTTCTTTTAGGCCTAGAGCAGGCAGTTCACCTGCCCAGTCTTCTGGTGAGGGCAGGGGTCAGTCCTTTCGTAAGCAGACCCAATGACTTGCCTTTTCAGCTGCCAGAGCCTTCTCGTCTGGCAGCACCTTTGGGAGGAAGGCTGGCACTTTTCAAAGAAAACTGGAGTGTTATTACCCAAGACAGATGGGTATTGGATATCGTTCACCACGGTTACAGGTTTTATTTCCATACCTTGCCTCCTTTCAAAGGCATGCCAGACATTCCTCCTCTACAAAGAAAAGAGGCTCACAAGCAAATTTCTCTGTTGCTCCAGATAGGGGCCATTCAGCCGGTTCCTGTGCCAGAAAGGGGCCTAGGATTTTATTCTCGCCTGTTCCTAGTACCAAAAAAGGGGAACACGTGGAGACCAATTTTGGATTTGTCTATCCTCAACACTTATTTGGACATTCCCAAGTTCAAAATGTTGACGTTACAACAGCTTTTACCTCTGCTGGGCAAAGATCACTGGATGGTAACTTTAGATCTCAAGGAGGCTTACCTTCATGTGCCTATCAGACTCAGTTGCAGGAAGTATCTGCGTTTTCGAGCTGGAAATTCCCATTATCAGTTCTCTGCATTGCCCTTTGGCTTATCTACTGCGCCCAGAGTATTCACAAAAGTTCTGGCTCCAGTTGTAGCTTATTTCAGGCTAAAAGGAATACAAATCTATCCTTACTTGGACGACTGTCTGATTCTGGCTCAAGAAAAGGACGAGCTTCTTCAGCATCTGGATTATGTGATAGCAGTGCTAAGATGCCTGGGGTATTCTGTGAACGAAATAAAGTCCAGTCTAGTACCCTCTCAAGGCATGTGCTTTCTGGGTGTGAGACTGAATACAGCAGCCCAGATGGCCTTTTTAACCCCGGACAAACAAAAGAGTCTATCCCTTTACTTCCATCAACTATCTCATCAGTCCGTGCTGACTGCAAGGACAGTCCTTCAAGCATTAGGGTTCATGGCATCTTGTATTCTGGTGCTTCCCAATGCCAAACTGCATATGAGGAAGCTACAATGGTATCTCAAAAATGTATGGACACAGCACTGCCAGGATCTGGACACTGTCATTCAAATAATACCTTGCATTCAAAAGGAATTTTTGTGGTGGGCTCAGGAATGTCACCTAAACAAGCGACTCTCTGTGACCCGGCCAGAGGCGAGTCAGATTCTAACGACAGATGCCTCAGACATAGCTTGGGGAGCTCATCTGAATGGAAAGTGGATACAAGACAAGTGGCCTGCCAGACTACAGCATCTACATATCAACATGTAGGAGATGTTAGCAGTCCAGTTTGCATTGAAGGCTTTCAAGGAGTTACTTCTTCCAGGGCAGGTGTTGATTCTAACAGACAACACAACTGTCATGTGGTACATCAACAAGCAAGGGGGAACACATTCTTATCCTCTATGCAGGCAAGCAATGATTTTGTGGGAGACTGCGCTCAGCTTGCAGCTTACTCTTCAAGCAAGGTTTCTGCCAGGAGCACAGAACTCCTTAGCAGATGTGTTAAGCAGGCAAATCATGGATCCCCACGAGTGGAAACTGGATCTTCATGTATTTCAAAAATTGACAGTGTCATGGGGAACTCCAGACATAGATCTGTTCGCTTCTCCACTAAACTACCAGCTGCCAAAGTTTTGCACGAAAAGTTATCATCACACAGCCTGGAAAGTGGATGCTCTTTCGTTCAGTTGGGAAAATCTTCATGTGTATGCCTTTCCACCTCTGCCTCTCCTCCCAAAGGTACTCCTAAAGGTCAGACAAGACAAGCCAAGGATGATTTTGATAGCTCCAGATTGGCCTCGGCAACACTGGTACCCATTACTGAGGAATCTGGTAAGAAAGCCTCCATGGCCTTTACCTTTGATTCCACACCTTTTGTCTCAGAAGGACGGTCATCTACTCAATGTCAAGCTTCACTCTCTTCATCTAACAGCCTGGCATATTCTCTTTTGAACCACAGCAGGTCTCAACTTCCTCAACAAGTTTTGAATGTGATTACGGAAGCCAGAAGACCTAGTACACGTAAGGTGTATGCAGAAAAATGGAAGAGATTTTTATTTTGGAGTGCAGCAAAGGATTTGGATGTTTCTGAGCCTAATTTGAGTGTGGCTCTTCAATATCTTACTGAGCTATTGGACAAAGGTTTGTCTTTCTCTTCCATTAAGATTCATGCTGCAGCAATTTCAGCTCACTATGATTGTGACCCACCATTGTTTTCTCATCCTTTGTTCAAGCAATTTCTTAGAGGGCAAAGAATATAAGACCCCCGAAGAGCTCCTACTCCTGCTTGGGACCTCAATTTTGTGTTGGAGAAACTTACTCTACAACCTTTTGAGCCTGCGGCTACTGCTGAGTTGAAATACTTGTCATGGAAGACTGCTTTTTTGTTGGCCATTACTTCTGCAAGAAGGGTTTCTGAATTGCAGGCCCTTATGGCGGTGGAGCCTTTTTTGATTTTTCATAAGGATAGGGTATCATTACGTACTAATCCTTCATTTATGCCTAAGGTGGTTTCTAGTGTGGCTTTAAACCAAACTATTCATTTGCCTACTTTTTATGCAGATCCCCAAAATAGGGGGGAAAAGATTTTGCACACTTTAGATGTACACAGGCAGTTGCGTTATTATTTAAGCAGGACTAGGGATTTTAGGCAGTCTCAGAAGTTGTTTGTTTCTTTTGCTTTGAGCTCTCAGGGCAAGCCTGTGTCAAAACAAACTATTTCTAAGTGGATTGGGTTTTGCATTGCATTCTGTTACTCCCATCATGGCAAAGAGATTCCAGCTGGGATTAGGCCTCATTCCACTAGGGCTACTGCCACTTCAACAGCATTTCTAAGGGGGGTGGCAACTAAGGATATTTTGGAGGCAGCTACTTGGAGTTCAGTGCATACTTTCTCCAAGCATTACCACCTTCCTCTCTATTCTAAGTCCAGGGCTGGTTTTGCCACTGCTGTGTTGCAGGGCATTTTGGCAGCTCCTGCTTCATTATAGCTTAGCCATCCTCTCTTACCTCTGCTTTGGGATTCTACCCAAGTGTTAGGACTGCAGCGATGTGAGATGAAGAACATAGTACAGTTTTGTACCTACCATAAATGTAGATGTTCGAAGATCCACATTGCTGCAGTCCAATTTTCCCTCCCTCCTTCCCCTCTGTGTTTAGGGGTGGTTGTGTGGGTGAGGTTCTATTTTTTGTACATTTGTATATATTGTACATATTTTAGGCACAGGACTGTTTTGGTGTTTTTTGGTTTTGGCCTTATCTTTTTAGGGTCTTCTGACATCTGGGGCAAGAAAAGACTGAGGATATGACGTCGGTCATGCGCATTTGTACCCTGACGTTCTGATGTCAGTCAAATGCGCCTTGACCAACGTCAGCCTTATACTTTGCTATTCGGGCCGACTGGGACAGCGGACTACCCAAGTGTTAGGACTGCAGCAATGTGGATCTTCGAACATCTACATTTATGGTAGGTACAAAACTGTACTTTCTCCATACTGAGAAGGGCTTCGAGTGCGTGCATCTTGAGGTTGAGACTTCTGGCATTGAGCAGCATTACCCTTAGTTTTTTTTTCCTTTTTTGTGTTCTAGGGTGGTAGGTTTAGAATTTGAGCCTTGCCTAAAAAAGGCACTATGGGGGTGGCAAGAGCCTTTGCCAATATCCGCAAGCCCAGGGGTGACAGGTGCAAGCCGTCCCTTGTGAAGCAGCGTGGCTTGTCCAGCATGTCATCCCAGGCAGACAGACATTGGATCCCCTTTGAATGACACCAGAGTTTAAGCCAGTTATTAAAGCTGATCATCTTGTCTCTGTATTGTGGCATCATTCTTGGTGAAGGTAGGATACTGCTCAAGGTCAGGGTCATACCTGCCTGGGCTACATAATCAGAGAGCTCCTCTATGTCTCTTTTCATGTAGTCCAGGGAGATACGTCTCAGGTCGTTCACACCAGCATGGACAATGACTGAGTCATACTTGTACCTGCTGTTGAGTGACCTGAGTGCTTGCGTTATGTGGCGGATTCTAGCGCCTGACAGGCAGCTTACTGTGACCTTCTCCTTACTCAATCTGGTGAGCGGGACGTCAGTGTGTCTGACTATGGAGTCACCTATGAGTGTGTCTGGCATTGTGTTTGGCCTTAAGGGCTGTGACTGTTTGGCACACTGACTTTGTGGTCTATGTGTTGCATGTGTTGTGTCCTGTGGTGGCAGTTGTTTGGGTGTCTGCTTTGGTGGCCTCTGCTGTTTTGGTAGATTTTTGATCAGAGCCTCCGAGTATGTCTTTGTGTGTTGGTGTATGATTTGAAGTTGTGATAGTACTATGTGGACTGGGTTTGTGGTGTGTGTGGTTACCTTCTCCTCCTGTCTGGTCTTGCCAGTCCTATGTTGAGAGAGCTCAGCCTCCAGTTTGGCTATATAGTTGCATCTCTCGCATGTATTTGTGTTTTGTGGGAGAAGGAGAGGGTTGTCTGTGTACATGAGGCAATTGTAACATTGCCTCAATATTCCCAGATTCACCAGCTGAGCAGGAGAGGACACTAGCAACTGATGCCTCGACATGCTAGAAGGAATAGACAAAAGCTTTATGTAGATGAGTTTGAAAAGACTTCGGGGGATGTGGATGATCGAGAAAGGGGTTTTAGGCTGGTGGGGTACTATGTATAATAAAAAGTGCTATATCAAAGTAAAAAGTACTTTAGGAGCAAGTGCTAGGCTTTACAGATAGAGAATAGTCTACTTAGGAATCAAGTAGAGCTGAACTTTGTAGATAGAGAATAGGCTGGTTAGATTAGCAGTACAGTTCAAGAAGAGCTGTTCTAAGGGAAAAAATGAAGAGTGGACTTTAGGTAGCCTGAATAGTTTAACCTTGATTAACCACCGCTGCTCTTGTGTGCTCCTGTGGCAACTCCGCGCTAAAACGTGCTTTAGCGTGCTTTATAGCAGGGGGTTGAAAAGAGCTAGGAATTGACCTAAAATGGCCAATGGACTACTAGTTTCTGGCTGATACCACTCCAAAATGGACAAATAGGCTGCTCAGTGCTTCCCACTCCCACTGGTAAACAAAGAAGCTTCCTTTCTTCCAAATAAGGATATGGAACAGTTACAGGACCCAAGACAAAGCCCAGGGATCAGCAAACTCTGATACTGGACTATTCTAGTTCAGTAAGGCGGGAAACGAGATATTTTTTTTTCCAGAAACAGAGAAGAAAAACAGTCAATAAATGCTTTAAATGCTATAAATCGGCTAGCGCACTTGAGTGTGTAGCCTATAGATACAATTTGCAACAATTGGAAACTTAAAGTGCAAAAAACAGTTTAGACACAAAAAATCAGTTTAAATGCAGTAGCAAACAGGCGAAAATGCAGTCGCTAGATAGTAAACAGTAGAAAAGCCACAAAAAGTATACTTGTATCAAGTAAAAGTCACTCTTTTGCTCTCTGCTGCTTGAATCACTCTGCAGGACACCACGAGAAGCTGTGCTGAGTTAAAGCATTGTCCGTTTTGCCTGTGTAAAACATGGAGCATCGGACACAGCATGCAAAATACACTTCTCTCTCGGATAAACAATTGAATCTACCACCTTTACTCTCCTTATTGATTATCTGAAAAATCGGATCATTGTAATCAGTCTCAGTATTCTGGCATTGTTTACATCTGCTACATTTCCTGGTGATATTTGTAAATGCATCCATAGTGAGTGAGAGGTTTCTGCAGTAAATTCTTGATATTAAATTTTAATTTTGTTTCTGTACATAAAGGTAGGTACTATATTGTTCAATTTCCTAGTGTCATTGTGGCACTGAAAAATATCCCAGTTCTTCCGAATAATGCCTTCTATATTTTTGACATCAACGGTGTAGTGTAACACCATATTATAACTAGTGTCATGAGACCATATTTTATAATAGGGGCATAGATGTCTTTCTTCTTTTCCCATGTCTCATGATGAAGCTTGTTCAACAAATCGGTAGGATATCCACATTCCTTAAACATGCTCTTAAGAAAATCGAACACTCATAGACATTCGTTGTCATCAGTTGTCAATCTAGAAATTCTAATAAATTGACTGTTCACAATCCCTTTCTTTTGGTGGAATGGATGACAACTTGTAACAAAAACAAGAAAGAATTTCAGAATGTATGTTTTCTGTAAATTTTAGTCTCAATTCCACCTTATAATGACTGTGAAATCTCAATGTCTGTAATTCACCTTATCGTTGTTCACAGTATCTATCTCTATCTATCTATCTATGTATCTATCTGTCATTATTAACCGGATTAGTCCAACTGAACCAGTGGTCCGTTTTCAGTGGAGACCCCAGGAGAAAAGTTCCAGGCAGTTATTACAAAGTTACAAAAAAAGAAAAACATCTGACAATGAAGTTTTATGCAAATATTAAAATAATGTGCTTTACATGAGAACATTAGAAATTTACAGAAGACCTGAGAATGAAGTTTACATAAACATTACGATAATGTGCATAACAAGCAGTACAAAAGTGAGATTGTTTTTTTAATCAACAAAAAGAGTAAGAGGTGAGATTTAAGTGGGATCGTTGCAGTGACAGGTGTTGGCATTTAGGAGAAAAGTTTTAAGTTCGGATTTAAAGAGATTCATGTTAGAAATGATTTGGATGTTAAAGGGGAGTTTGTTCCAGGCATGGGAAATACTATATTTGTAAAGAAGTTAACCAATGTTTTTGTTTGGTTTATAGGTGTCCAGAAGGAGCTGCTCAGAGATGGGTATAATGTGATATTAATGAGGATAGAGCAGGACGGGAAAGAGGTTTTAAGAGTACAGTATGAGGCATTTGCAGCTAGGAGTGAAGCAGGTGCTGGGGGAAGTCACGCCAGTGGAATTGTTTTAGTGCATTGCAGTGATGAGATCTGCAGGCTTGGTTACTAGCAAATCTTGCAACACTGTGGTATGATTGACAGAGTTTAGCCAAAAGGGTATATTGTAGATCTGAAAAGATGGGGGAGGCATGAAGTAAACATGGAAGGAGGAAGGCCTGAGCTAGTTTTTGCCTAGAATCAGGGGTTAGGTATTTTTATGTCTGTAGAGTAGACCAAGTTTTTGATTGGTCTTTTTGATACCGTGCTGAATATGGGTATCAAATTTTAATTGGTCATTAATAATAACACCAAGAAGTTTAGTATGTGGATCAGGTTGTATGATGGTATTGTTGAGAGAAGAAATGATGAAGGTTGTTTTGAGGATAGAGAAGGTTTTTGAAAAAAAATAGTAGTAGCTTTGTTTTTTTTTTTTTGGGGGGGGGGATTTAGAATTGGTTAGCCATTTTTCTACAGATAGGAAGCTATGTTCAGTAGTAGAGAGGAGGTTAGAGAAACTGTCAGAACAGGTAATAAGGGTAGAGTCGTCCACATATTGTGTCAGGAAGGATGCTGTACAGGAAGTATGCAGTTGGTCTGTGAAAATATTAAAGATTAGAGGACCAAGAATCAAGCCTTGAGGCACCCCAGTTTGGATTGGTAAGTTAGGGGAGCAAGTAGCCTGCCATCTTACTGATTGTTGTCTATTAGTGAGATAGCTAGTGAATTATTTAATAGTAGAGGGAGATAAGTTGAGTTGTGATAGTTTATTGAGAAGGTTGGAGTGTGATTTGGTATTGAACGCTTTAGAAAGGTCAAGAAAGAGGCAAGATACCAGTAAATTTATATCCATGGCTTTGGCAACAGTTTGAGTAAAGGACAGTAGGGCAGTAGACGTATTATGATGGGGTGTGAAGCCATGTTGTGTAGAGGTTAGGAGGATATTATCTAGAAGGTACTTAATAAGCTGTCTGTGAATGGATTTTTCAAGGAGTTTAGATAGCGGAGAAAGGCTAGCAATAGGTCTGTAGCTGGATGGATCATTGCTGTTATCTCCCTTGTATAATGGAGTGATAAGAATAATATCCAACCATCTGGGATGGTGGATTCTTGAATAAATCTACTGCTCAAGATAGAGATGGGGTAGGCTGTTGAGTGAGCTGCTAGTTTAAGGAAGAGGGGAAGCATGGCTTCAGCTTAAGCAGGAGAGATTTTGGGATGGAGTCGAGTGTGAAAGAGGGAGTATTGGTGAAATGTGGAGTGGGGTGTGTTTATTCTGACCATTATGGATGAATTTGTGAATAGATTCAATGAGGTATGAATTTAGAAGTGTGGCAGTTTCAAGGTTTTTTTTGTCAAGAGTAGGGGTTGGGGGTGGGAGGGTTGCCTGGGTGCAGGATCTTGTTAATAGAGTGCCAGAATTTTTTTGGGGTTAGACTTGTGGGTGAGTTGGGTATTGGGGTAGAATTTTTAACTTATCTGTATTGATGTGATTTTAGCCAGATTACATAGTTGTTTATAGGTTTGGAGAAGAAAAGGTGATTTAGTTATATTCCATTGTTTCCAGGCACTGTCTGCTTTTTTCATAAGAGTGAGTGTATATTTTGAGAGCCAGGGGTTGTGGGTTGTTTTGATTCTTTCCTTTCTGAGAGGTGCCAAGGAGTCAAGGATGGAGAGAAAAGTGCAATTGAAATGAAGGACATCATTTAAAGGGATGCGTTTCAGAATTGACCAGTCCATAGAGTTTTAGCACGTGATTAAATTTCTCACTCTTAAAAGTGTTAAAAATGGAGAGATTATGACTGTCTTTATAGAGATGGTATTTAGGTATCTGAACTGTGTGCCTAAGAACTCAGATAGGAATGCTGTCGCTAAGGGAGTCTGGTAGGGTAGTAGGGTATTGATACAGGTTAGGATCAGTTGTTAGGATTCAGTCAAGAGTGAATCTACTACTGTTGTTTTTATTGAATCTAGTTGGTATAGTAAGCAGCTGATGAAAGCCATGTAGGTTGATGGTGAGAGATCTGCTGGCTGTAGATAGTTTTAGCCAGTTAATGTTAACGTCTCCTAACAGAGTGGTTTCATAGCTGATATTGAGTGATAACCATGAGAGTATGGATTTGAGGATGGAAATGTTATTACGTGATAGGATATAGAGAGCAGCTAAGGCAAATTTCTTTTATGGGTTAAGGTGTCAGTTTAGGATAAGTAGTTCGGTGGGGTGAAAATTTGGATGGGTTATGGGTAGTGGGGATAGATTGAGGTGTTTGGAGTACATAACGGTGACTCCACCACCTTTCCTAACTTAAACCTAGTGAACTGCAAACAGTCTGAACTGTAGAAACCTTTCCTAACCTAAACCTAGTGAACTGCAAAAAGTCTGTAAGTCCTTCCACCTCTCTCAAAAAATCAGCAGACTGTTTGTCATTGCCCTTTCAAATAATTTGCAGATCATCCAGGTATCTGAAGAACCCAACACATTTTTCAAAGCTGGGCATTTTAAAAACCATATCCAACTCCAATTTTAGGAGCACTATTTTTGCAAATATGGGGGCACAAGCAGCCCCAATAGCCACACCTAGATTTTGCTTGAAAAATTCCCCATTGAAAGTTAAAAAGTTGACTGCTGGATTCTGTTTTTTTTTTCTGGGATTTATTGTGTACTCAGTGTTTGGGCTATTTTTGGACTTTTACATCTTCCATTCATATTATTCAAGCTCCTGTGTCATCCACAAGCAAGTGTGCTGATATAGTGCCAGTATAGTATCTTATCATGGAACCCAGCTTCTTATTTAAAATATTTCGTATTGATTGTGTATACTGTGACACTGTGTGATATTCTATCTTCTTCATATTGTTTTAGCTGTATCTCTGTTTTATGTACTAATCAAGGCGCTCAACTGGTACTTGTACATTTGTATGGTATTTGTTCTGTCTGGGGACTTTTATTCCCCATTTCTTCCCTGAAAATAGTCTTTTTTGTATGTATATATATATATATATATATATATATATATATATATATATATATATATGTGTGTGTGTGTGTGTGTGTGTGTATGTATGTGCATGGATGTAGCTGATTACATTTACAGCAAAAGTTCATGCAAACACTTTCCAACAGCTTGGAAATGCTCAAGAATCCATTGAGTTATACGAATGCTGCAGGTCTAAGAATACTGTGCCAGCTTGTCAACTGCATACATATTGCATGTGGCATTGTATCACCATGACAGAAATACAGTAGAATTTTTATCTTCTTTCTGTTATGTTTATGTAGCCCATGTGCATTATGCATGTAGCTACTCAAATTGCATGTTGTCAGAGTATGCTTAGACATTCAACATTTGTATGTTTAGTGGATTCTTGAGCATTTCAAGGGCATCAACTGTGTTTAAATGTATTGTTGCACAGTAATTGGCTATGGATTTCCATAGCTGTTATATAATACCACTGCATCACACAGTAGGTTGACTAGGTGGCTTACCACAGTATTATTAAGCAAGTTATATATATAGTATTTCAAAGCAGCACAAAAGCTAACTACTGTGTATACACAAGGGAGGTTCTAGTACTGTATTCTGACTGTTCAGTGTATCATCTCATGATTTTCATCTCTTAGAGATTCTGTTGCACTTAGGTGCTTGTCACTGAGTTCATTCTGTTAGTGCTTTGTTACTTTAGGAAGTTGGGCATCTTTATTAAATTATCACTTGAGATGCATGGAAATAAACATTAACAGAAAAGAAAACGAATCATATTAACATTTTTCCAGTTATGTACATTATACATCATATATCTTTTCTTTCTTTGTAATGGTCATCAGACCAACATTATTTAAATTGCTAAGTTCCTGACATCCCTGAACTCTCACTCCTTCTCCTGAACATTATTCTGCATGTATTGTTCCCACAATTTCCATTTATTTCTATGGAATTTGCTCCTTCCCTTTTCTAAAGATCCTTCTACCAGACATTTCTCTCTCTTTTATAATTTTAAATATGCAACATACAGTTGGCTTAGACTTTGATTTCCAGTTTCTAGTAATTGTTTTTTGGCAGCCAACAGAATTAAACTCACAGGTAGGTGGGAAAGCACCAGTGTCTCATTTTTACTTCATTACCCTGCATTTTTATCTTAGTTTTTTCAGTGTGTGATCTGAAATAGTTATTTGATATGTGTCATGCCTTTCAGTTAAATGCACATGTTCCTGTGAAATTTAATTTCTAGTTTAGCCTAGTTATTGTCCCTTGGGGAATATGTAAATTCTGTTAGAGTTCCTACTACTGAATTCACACCTTCCATATCAATTATTTAAATATTTATTTTCAGAAATCTACCCTTATTTGTTATATTTCCCCTTCTAGGTGCCCCTAATACATCCTCACTATTTCAAGTCAAGTTCTGGTTCCCACCTATAAGTAGTATTCCCTGCTGAAATCTGATTATTTTTCCCACAATTGTCTTAACCTCCACAGTAGCAGTTTTTGGTGGAATATAAATACATAGCGTAATCCTCCTCTCTTGCCAGTAGCCCCTTACTACCAGAAATCTACCGTTATAGTCTTTTTTTCTTCTTCTTCTTCTATCACTGTTGTAGCCCATCTAGAAGTTAGTATAATTACTTCCCTGTACATTTGTTTCTGATATTCTGATAAACATCCATCCTGAAATCCTTCCTTTGTCAAATTCAAATGCTTATTTCTTTTCAAATGTTCTCCTGCAGTATTGCTATATACAGTCTGTATTTCATAATGTAATTGAGTTCTGTTTCCTTTTTGCCTATACCTGTAAGCCCTTTTATGTTCTAAGATATGGATAACGTAGTCATTATGATGAAAAGCTATTCTTTCCACCTATGTTAGATGACAGTTTGGTATTTCCAACTTTGTTACATGCACACAGTAATGTCTGGCAGTCTGATCTGTTAGTTTCTTTTCATCTCCATTTGAATCTGTGTCACATTTTTCAAGGCTTTTTGTGTTAATGAAAACCCTAAAACAAAAAAAGCTAAATACATATCTGAAGTAGTTTACTTCATTTGGATTTCAAACTGTGGGATACTGGATGCATATCTGATCCGAGTCGGCAATCTCACTAGCATCTGTTCCGAGCTCCAAGCTCCTCCCCTTACCGATAATACACCTCCACTACCTTCCAACCCCCAGATCTCATTTGCTGCGGCTAGCTGAAGCATCGTGATCTCCAGAGCTCCAAGTAGTAAGTGGGTATTAAAGCTTTTAGAAAGCCTTTTTTCCCTCAAAACTTTCAGGATAATGGTTAGTGTAGATTCCCCTTTTCCTTCCCTCGCTTGTTGCATCGTGTGTTTAAACTTTAGTGTTCTTTAGCTTAGTTTTGTGTAGTTGGTAGTGTACTTGACTCCCCTCCCCCATCAGTGCGTTCTGTGTGTGTGTGGTGTGAGTGTTTTTTTCAGTGGGAAAATAACTTTGATTTTTCTGCTCTACTTGTTTTTCCATCTGGTTTAATGGCTGAATAGCCGATGTTTAAAAGGTGCTCTGAGAGTGGCCATAAGTTGTCCCCAGCAAATGGCCACACTCTTTGTGTGATGTGCTTGGGCGTGGCTCATCTCAGTACAGACTGCTCTATTTGCGCAGGTTTTAACCAGAGCGCAATCAAGGACAGGAAGGCTAAGTTGGCCCTGAAAGGCCTTCTTCCCTCTTCTGAGGCGGTTGCCTCGTCCTTTGCTTTGGCCACAGCGGCTGCCGTGGCCACCCCTCCTTCTTCTCTTGCCCTTGCTTCTCCTCCCTCCCAGGCTGGGACTCAACCTCCTATTTCAAAGCCTGCGGAAGCGGAGCAGAAAAGGGGCAGAGAGAAGGAGAGAGAGACAAAATCCAGGACAGACAAACATAACAGGTCCCCGGACCTCCTTTCACCTGCTAAGAGTCATAGGATCCGTGACTCCCCTCGGCTCCGATCTCTGAGATTTTCCCCGGAGCCAGAGGAGGCATACTCTTCATCTAGGGCCTCAGTGCCCCGACCTGCAAGGTCAGAGTCCGTGGCCTCGTCGGGGTCCACGTGGTCCATATCAGAAGTCGACATGGATAAAATGATTAGGAGGTTCATTCATACTCAGATTCAGATGGGGGTCTTGGGAGGGGGAGCTTGCTTCCTTTTTTTGCACCGATTTCTCCTTCTCCTGTCCATCCACCGGGTTTGGAGTACTCCAATCAGAGGATGGCTTTATTCAGGGGGGGGTCAGCGCAGATGGTACCTGCTTCCTCAATGCTGACAGCTTCCAGGAGTGTGTCTAGTCTGTTCAGCTTGGAGCCGAGCTTGGGTGTCAGATCCAAGGGAGTGAAACCTTTTAAATCGGCTCCGCCGTTGTCAGGCCAAGTTCCCATCCTCGGAGCTCCATCCACTTCGGGCCTGGCTCCGACTCTCTCATTGACCTGGGGAGACCGGCTTCCTTATTGGTTCCACAGGAGGTTCAGTCTCCCACGGCATTCGACGTGGTAGAAAGGGTTCTGTCTGCTGGATCGAGGCCCCCAACTATCCCCTTGGATTACGCCTCGACCCCCTTGGCTCTTTCTACAAATCCCATCATTTTACCAGAGGGACAGCCCATGTTCGAGGACCCCCAGACGTTTCCCCCGAGGAACAAGTGGATTGCGAGTTCCCCCTGGAGAGCCCCACTGGAGATGTGCCTCGCAAGCATATGTGTAAGAGGAGGCACTTGGGACTCCCCAGAGTCCCTCACCAAGGATATGGATTTGGATGATGGAGAAGGTTTCCCCAGGTCACCAGCTGGGGATGTCTCCTTTGGAGACATCATGGAAATCCTTTGCCAACGAGGAGGTTGGTCCACTACCAAACTTTCTTCTGACGAGTCCGTGTTCCTGGAGGCTTTCGGCACAGGCCCATCTACTTCCTGGGTGTCCACACCTAGGGATAGCTTGGACTTGGTCACCTCACGGGCCTGGAAGGAGCCGGACACCGTGGAACCAATTCCCAAAAGGCCTCACAAAATCTTGAGTCCACCTTTGGATAAGCCAGCATGGATCAAGGGCTCCCCTGTAGATGCTGTGGTGGTAGCAGCAGCCACTAAGAAGGAACTAGCCCAGGAGAGTTCCTCAGTTCATCCTCCTGACCGAGAGTCGCTGATGGTGGACTGATTAGGGAAGTGGGTTTACGCGTCAGCTACCTTTTCTGTTAGGGGGCTGAACTGCCTGGCCTACATCACGAGACTCCAACACGACCTGGTCAAGGAGCTGGCGGAGTCTCCCCCTAAGTCAATGTCGCAGGAGGACAGGGACTTGTTCTCCGTGAGGATGGCCACTTTGAAAGCAGTCTCCAACACGTCCATGCGACTTCTTTCACATGCTACTGAAGGAGCGGCTAGGGCAGCTGGGTCTGGCTTGTCAATGAGGCGCAACGCCTGGCTCAGACTATGTCAATTTTCGGAACCTTTCAAGGTGTCCTTTGCCAGTGCCCCTTATGACAGCTGTACTCTCTCATCGGAATCTGCTTCTCGAACCCTCAAAGATACTTTTCCTGGAATCAGAGAGGGCAAAAGAAGATGTGGTTCCGGAAGTCACAGTATTCCCGGGATGTTTAGGGCTCTTCTTCCCCTAGAAGCAGAGGGGGACAGAATGGATGCCGGCCCAGAGGCAGAGAAGGTCCGAGGAATTTTGGGTCTCGAGAACTTTTCTCGGACAGGTCCAGACAGCAACCCTGAGGAGTGGCCTGACTGCTCTACTCTGGAGGCAGTCGGGGGACGATTGTCCTTGCACCTGGCGGCATGGGAGCCCATAACTTCAGACCGGTGGGTACTTCAGATCATATCCAGAGGATACTCTATCCCCTTTGTGGGTCTTCTAGAATCTCCCAAACACCTCCCAGATGTACCACACATGCAAAGGGAGGCAGCAGCACAGGAAATTTCCAAGCTGCTAGGAAAGCGAGCCATCAAAACTGTCCCCCAGATCAGTCTGGATCTGGCTTCTACTCCAGGTTCTTTTTGATGCCAAAGAAAAAGGGGGACTTAAGGCCCATTCTGGACCTATCTACCCAGAACCTGTCAGTTGCCAAAGAAAAATTCTGGATGGTCACACTACGGTCCATCATGCCGTACCTGCTAGAGAGCGACTGGATGTGCTCGTTAGACCTCCAGGATGCTTACTATCACTTAAAGATGCAAAGAAGCTCCAGGAGGTTCCTTTGCTTCCGGCTAGGAGTCGGTCATTACCAATTTCGGGCCCTACCCTTTGGTCTCACCACAGCCCCCAGGGTGTTCACTAAAGAGATGGCATTAGCGGCTCACCTGAAGCTTCAGGGGATACTGGTCTATCCGTACCTGGACAATTGGCTCCTCACTACTCCCACCAGGCGTCTACTCTCTCAAACCAGGGATTATTTCTTAAACCTTGCCCTACATTTGGTGATGACAATCAGTACATCCAAATCACTCCTAAATCCTGTCCAGGTGATGGACTACATTGCGGCAAGGAAAGATACATTACAGTGCAGCATCTTCCTGACCTCGGAGAGAGTACAAAACCTGAGGATGCATGTCTCTCTAATCTACCATTCTCATCTTCCATCAGTGGAATCGGTGTTGAGGGCCTTGGGTTCAATGGCGGCGACTGTAACTCTTCTCCCATGTGCCAGGTTACATATGAGAATTCTACAGTGGACACTAGCTGTACAATGGTCCCTGTTGGAACTTCCATTGTTGTATCCAATACAACTCGGTCGAGTCTGTTGGTCATCCCTAATATGGTGGATGTGTTCTCTGGACATTTTGGAGGGACGACTCTTTGTTCCAGCCCCTGCCCAAACCACAATGGCCACGGACACCTCCCAACTCAGGTGGGGGGTCTTTGTTTGGGTAGGACAGTCCAAGGCCTGTGGTCCACTGTAGAGACCAGCTTGCACATAAATGTTCTAGAGATGAGGGCGGTCCTTTTAGCATTGCAGACCCTTAATGCCTTTCTTCCTCTGGGAAACATTGCAGTTCAATCAGACAACATGTCAGAGGTCTGGTACATCAACAAACAGGGAGGGACCAGATCTTACCCCCTTTGTCGCAAGGCCATGAGTGTGTGGGAATGGGTGATCTCCTCTAGTCGTTTTCTCATCGTAACACACATTCCGGGACAGTCCAACATTCTAGCAGACAGGTTAAGTCGGACTATTCTGATGCCTTACGAGTGGTCTCTGAATATTTCAGTAGTGGACAAGATCTTCCTGGAGTGGGGTCAGGTTTGCTGCGATCTCTTCACATCTCCTTCCAACGTGAAGTGCAGTGAGTTTTTCGCTCTGTATCCCGGCCAAGCGAGTCCCCAGAGATACTCTAGCCCATGCTTGGCCTCCCAGTCTTCTGTATGCTTACCCTCCAGTACCTCTTATTCCGAGGTTTCTACAGAAAGCTCGTCGACTGGGGAGCAAGGTGATCCTCATTGCCCCATTTTGACCTCACCAGGCATGGTTTCCCTTCCTTTGTTCTCATCTTTTGGCTTCGCCCTGGACCTTGGATCCCATTCAGGATCTGATTTCACACCCATCGGGGGTTTCCCATTTGAACCTGGACAGTCTGAAGCTCACAACTTGGCTGCTCCAGTTCTCATGATCTCTAGGACACCTGGATTATCCTCTTCAGTTAGGTCTATTCTGGTGTCTGCTCATAAGTCTTCAACAAGGAAAGTTTATCGCAGTAAATGGAAATGTTTTTCCTTTTGGGCCTCTCAGCGGAGTTTAGACTCCTTCACAGCTGCTATCTCTGCCATTCTTCATTCATTTTCTAGCTGATATTTTTCAACACGAAGGTAATTCTTCTACTGTCAACGTTCAGTTGGCTGCCATTTCTCATTTTCATGTGGGTGAGAATTCTACCTCTCTAGCCTCCTTCAGACTATGTAAAGCCTTTATCAAAGGGACTTTTCTGTTATGCCCCCCCCCCCCCGTCAAGGATCCTGTCCCCCCATGGGACCTTACTATGGTTCTTCAAGCTCTGGTCGCTCCGCCTTTTGAACCCGCTGCAACCACAGATCTAAAATTCTTATCTTGGAAAACAGCATTTCTGGTGGCTATTACCTCTGCTAAAAGGGTTTCAGAACTGCGGGCCTTGTCCGTCATAGGGTTTCCCTTTGGACCAGTCCTTTTTTTCTTCCCAAGGTGGCATCACCAGTCAATATCAATCAAACCATCAATTTACCAGTTCTCTTTCCTAATTTTGCTAACAAAATGGAACACAAACTGCACTTGCTGGATGTTCATAGACAGTTATGATTCTGTTTACACAGGACAACAATTTTCCATAATTCCGATAAACTGTTTGCATCCTTCTCTAAACCCTTTTTGGGTAAACCTATCTCCAAGGTCACTATTGCTAGCTGAATTTCTCCATGCATCCTTCAGATCTATATGACAGAGGCATGTCTCCTCCAGGTCAGGTGAAAGCTCATTCCACTAGGTCCATGGCTACATCTGTGGCCTTTTGGTCTAGAGTCTCTTTGGATGATATTTGCTCTGCAGCTACTTGGTCCTCATCTCATACATTTATTTCTCTTTACAAATTGGATTTGCCTTCCAGAAGGAGCACATTTTTTGGTTCTGCGGTGCTCCAGAATATCCTTCCATGAGGGCCACCCAGGAGTTTAGTAGCTGGGGACTCTGTCCCACAGGTTGAAGACCAAATGACGTAAACTACTTCAGATAAAGAAGTTATGTACTCACCATAACGTTCCATCCGAGTAGTTCTCCTTCATTTGTCTTCAGTTGTCCCTCCCTCCTTCCCCCGGACCTTGTCATGTGAACAGCCTGCGGGTTGCAGTTATAGGTCATAAGTATTTTTCAGGTCGGGTTATCAGTATAAGGATCAGCAAACTTGATTTGGGGGTTGGAAGGTAGTGGAGGTGTATTATGGGTAAGGGGAGGAGCTTGGAGCACAGAGCAGATGCTAGTGCGATTGCCATCTCGGATCCAGTATCCCACAAGTTGAAGACAAATGAAGTAAAACTACTCACATGGAACATTATGGTGAGTACATAACTTCTTTTTTCAGAACATCCCCATCCCTCATTAACCTAAAATAAACACACAAGTCTGTGCAAATCTTCAACAAATGAGGATTAACCCTGTAGATAGGAACAATTGTCCCAGTTTGAGAGCTGCACCCACAGGCATTACATAACTTAAATTAAGGTTATCCATACTAATGTGCATGCTACAGCCTGTGTTTCCATTTACATTGATTGCCTTCTCTTCTCTCTATTCCTCCATATGTGAAAAACAACTTGTATACTTTCAGAAAACATTAATTTTTGGCCTTTGTCCAGCCCTTCTTTTCTTGTTAAATTATAAAGTATGTATGTCTCAAAACTAAGAAGTACTTGTTTCCTTTTAGTATCTTTAACGCATACAACAGTCACTGAAAATACCCCCCTAATTTTAAAATACCCCTGATACTCACTACACAAAACTGCATTACTATATATAACATGAAATTTATATTGTGAAATTTTTATACAGATTTTATTTATTTTATTTATTTTATTTTACATTTGTTAACCGGGCTGGTCTAGCTGGATACATATCCGTTTTCAGTAGAGGCCCGAGGAGAAAAGCTCCAATACAAAATGGAAGTACATGTTTAAATTACAAAATTCAAAGTATAGTTACTACAAAGAGAATATAGATTACATATGCAGGAATGAAAAATTACATAGATGTTATATAAGACAAGGACAGACAGGAGGTTATACACAAAACATTGATTTTGTTATATTACTGGAAAATAGACTGAAATCGGAGAATCTTCCTAAATTGTTATAAGGAAAGAGAGATTTTAGAGATCTGCAATTAGGGAAATGGGCTAGGGATATGGGACTAGAAGGTATGAGATATGTAGTTAGTCAGGTTCACGACATGGGCATATCCATTGTGTGGAGAGATATTCTTTAAGGTTAAATTTGAACTGATTGAGCAAAGTAGTAAGTCTAAGGTTGTTTGGCAGGGAGTTCCACTGCTTGCCAATGGAATTGGCGTAGAGGGCATCCCCACCTAAGTTTTTTGCTTTAATAGTTAGGATCTGGATGCTGTTTGATGCTCATAAGATCAAAAATTTAGATGCTCATAAGATCAAAAATTGTTTTACTTACAATTACTTTTTCCCCTTGTGTCCTTCTAAACATTAATGACATAAAGTTGGACAACTCCTTTACAGTCCGCACACAAGTTTAAAAATGTCAACAAAAGTCCATCTTTCTTAGCCACTTTTTCTTGCTAAGCCATATTTTCACAGTGTGATTGATGCTTTGTAGTCTCCGATTTACTCACTAATTTCAGTGTTGCTGGCATTCTTCCTGATCTCCATTTTCCAACACCAGACTCTGGTTCCAGTGAAACTTACTCTTGATTTTTTAGTGAACTGTAATGCTTTTTTTTTTGACTCTCAAGCTTTTTTCCTTTGGAACATTGGAAAATGTTTCACTGGGACATCTCTCGATGAGCTTTGTTATCAGAATAATTAGACACTGAATCCCCTTTCTGTTTGCTGGTTCACTTGGATCAACTTTGTTTCCTCCTTAGCCTGTTTTCATCCAAAATGTCATTCATCTTCCAGGAGAAATATTCTAAAGTCAGCTGAATACAGCAGGTTGAATCTTGCACCTGCCTCTTTGCATTCCCTGCCTGACAGGATAAATTTGCTTCTCTTCTGCCTGGTGTGCACCGAATAATCATTTTCCACAAGCCTTCTGCTGTCTCCAGTTTTTAATACCTTGCCTTTCTGCAATGGTTTTGGCTGGATCAACTCTTTCTGCTGTTATGATAGCCTCACCTTAGGCTTCGTGCCCACTGAGTGGCGCACAGCTACAGTTATCCCACTCCACAAGGAGGATCCACCTTCGATCCCGGGAACTACCGCCCCATCAGTCTGACCACCCTGATCTGCAAGACCATGGAATGTATTATCATGGAACTTATAAACAAAGACATTGTCAACCTTCAAACTCTGGACCCCACCCAGTTTGGGCTTGTGAAGAGCTGATCTTGTCTCCTGAACCTGATTGACTTCTTCAAATCAGTCTCCAGTTCCGTGGACGAGGGTAAGGTGGTCCATACAGCCTATCTAGACCTCGCCAAGGCGTTTGACACCATCCCCCACTCTGGAATCATAGATAGACTTCATAAGCTGAGCATTAATCCCTACATCACTCGATGGGTTGCCAACTGGCTTACTGACAGAACCCACAATGTAAAAGTAGCTGACTTCAAATCCAGCTCCAGACAAGTGGAGTACCTCAGGGTTCAGTCCTGGGACCGCACTTGTTTGGCATCTACTTTTCTGAAGTACAGGCCAACACTAAGGGACTCTGGCTAACAAAGTTCGCAGATGACTGCAAACTGGGTGCGATTATTGATTCCCTAAATGATGTGGATGTTCTGTAAAAGGGCCTTACAGAAACAGATGCTTGGTGCCAGAGCCATGGGCTCAAGCTTAATGCCAAGAAATGTATAGTTATCCCCTTTGGGGAAAAACCATGTACCCATGAATTACCACATAGGTGGCAGTACACTAAACACCGAAAGAGTGATGAGAGACTTGGGGACACAGGTGGACAGTGGTCTCACCTTCGATAACCACATCGCCACAGTCAAGAAATCCTTCTATGTGGCACACCTCATCACTTAGGGCTTTTCATCCAGGAGAAAGGAGGTCATTTTCCCACTGTACTCATCCCTCATTAGTCCCTTATAGAGTATAATGCTCCGTTTGGTATGTACCTCACAAGACATCTGCAACAGCTGGAAAGGCCACAGAAATACCTCACTAAAAGAATCACAGGCTTAAAGCAGATGCCATATGCTGACCATCTAAAAAAAAACTCTGTGGCATATCGTCTACTCAGAGGCGATCTCTGCTTAACATACAAGGCCATGTCAGACCCTGAGCTGTTGGACATGCTCCACTTAAAGACATCCCAGTCCCTCAGAGCCACATGCTCCAGGGATCTAAACCTTGTCATCACAATGAACAAAACATTCTGGAGGGATAGGTTCCTGACCAAGAGACTCCTCATACTCTGGAATAGACTGCCCACACATGTCAAGCAGAGCACCTCCTTGGCCCTCTTTAAAAGGAACCTTGATGATTGGATGAGTGCTAGGAAATTCACCCCAGGGATCATGTCAGTTGCCCTGCTAGACAGGGTACAGGGAAGTAAATATTGTGGGAAGAAATAGCCAGGGAATTGTTATGGCTAGGCTTGTATCAGCTAGGGCCGATAGCCTAGTCCCAATCTATGAACCTATGATTGCATCATTACTAATACAGATCTTGGCTGCTTTCTCATGGCAAGGTTTGGAGCATACACTCAGTGTGCCTTTCAGTTATGAAATCCTGCTGTGTTACTTATCTGTGCTTTTATAAAATCAATACAATATGTTTCTTCCAGTTTCTGTGGTGCAGCATAAAATTTCAGGTTTTCTCTGCATGCACTATTTTCTAATTCTGCCATGTATTGAAACAGCTCTTCTTGAGAAATCTTGTACTCATCCAGCCTTTTCTTCATGTCATCCTCTGAGTTTTGCAATTTTATCAGTTCATCTGAATAGTTACGTAAAGCTGTTTCTATTTTTTCTAGCCTTTTGTTTTTGAGTTGATACACTCCTTTAATATTTTATTACTGTGGTGGTGGTGCTGCGGTAGCATTGTTGCCTCACAGTAAGACGTTGTCCTGTTTGATTCTCAGCTAAAGCATCTTCTGTGTGGAGACATGCGCGAATGGGCGTACCTTCGTTGAAGGTTATGCGTCAGGGCTGGGAACTCGGTACGTAAAAATCTACTGCCAATCATTAGCGGACCGGAGTTCTGCTGTGGCGACCCCTAACCGGGAAAAGCCGAAAGACACAACAACAACACTCCTTTAATATTTTACTTATTTCAATCACCTTTGAGTACATTTGATTTCTTTTTTCCCTCTAAATTATTGGAAACCATAGCTTGTACCAGAACTGAAGCCTGAATTGCCTTTTGTTGAACAGGTGCAAGATTTTTCCCAGGAAGTGTTTTTTCTTCACCTTTTCTGGTTGCTTTTCTTTCTGGTTCTCTAAATTTCTTCGTTGCTGGGGTTCAGGCAGTATCCTTACTAGCCAGTAACTGAATTTTACTCAGACTGGCAGTATAATTGGCTGTTATTTCTCAATTTCTTTTTTTAAGTACTTGATTAGTGTGTAGTCATCTTGGAAGTCAAGGAGGAGTGCTGTTAGCTCCAGACAAGTGGAGTACCTCAGGGTTCAGTCCTGGGACCACTCTTGTTTGGCATCTACTTCTCTGAAGTACAGGCCAACACTAAGGGACTCTGGCTAACAAAGTTTGCAGATGACTGCAAACTGGGAGCCATTATTGAATCCCCAAATGATGTGGATATTCTACAAAAGGGCCTTACAGAAACAGATGCCTGGTGCCAGAGCCATGGGCTCAAGCTTAATGCCAAGAAATGTATAGTCATCCCCTTTGGAAAAAAACATGTACCCATGAACTACCACATAGGTGGCAGGACACTAAACATCGAAAGTGTGATGCGAGACTTAGGGACACAAGTGGACAGTGGTCTCACTTTTGATAACCACATCGCCACAACAGTCAGGAAATCCTTCTACGTGGCACACCTCATCCCTAAGGGCTTTTCATCCAGAAAAAAGGAGGTCATTGTCCCACTGTACTCATCCCTCATTAGACCCATTATAGAGTATAATGCCCCATTTGGTATGTACCTCACAAAACATCTGCAACAGCTGGAAAGGCCACAGAAATGCCTCACTAAAAGAATCACAGGCCTAAAGCAGATGCCATATGCTGACTGTCTAAAAAAAACTCCAGCTATACTCTGTGGCATATCGTCTACTCAGAGGTGATCCCTGCTTAACATACAAGGCCATGTCAAACCCTGAGCTGTTGGACATGCTCCATTTAAAGAAATCCCAATCCCTCAGCGTTGCACGGTCCAGGGATCTAAACCTTATCATCACAATGAACAAAATATGCTGGAGGGATAGGTTCCTGACCCAGAGACTCCCCATACTCTGGAATAGACTGCCCATACATGTCAAGCAGAGCACCTCATTGGCCCTCTTCAAAAGGAACCTTGATGATTGGATGGGAGATAGGAAATTCACCCTGGGGATCATGTCAGTCACCCTGCTAGACAGGGGCCCAGAGAAGTAAATATTGTGGGGGAAAATTTCCAGGGAATTGTTATGGCTAGGCTTGCATAGGCCTTAGGGCTGATAGCCTAGTACCAGCCTATGATGGAATGGAATTGTAACGGGAATGCTTTTTTTGCAAATTTCATGTTCCGGAAAAACTTGCCACTCTTTATGAAAATTAACAGCATGCCAACAGTAGTTCAACAATAACTATGCAGTGTACGCAGTCTCCTTAGTACAGGTAAATAATTCCTAAGCATGTTTTATATATGTATACATCAAGAACTGTGCAATGTAGTGCTAGGTGAATAAAATGAATCCTCTTGCTCTTGGAACACATTGGAAGCCTCCACTGTGCATTGTAGCTAGCTCTGCTGAGGTATATGCATATACTTGTAGGCACACAGTTGTGTAAGCAACTTGTACACACACACACACACACACACACACACACACACAGTGCGCTGTATACTTCTTTCCACTTACAGTCACTTCTGTAGCACACACACACAAATAAACAGTGTTGTGAACAAGCATGTCCTGTCCTTGTCTTAGTCTGAGGACCCTCAGCACAAACACATGACAGGCATGTCTTTGTTACTTGGCTACCCAGCATGCATAGCCCCATTTGTTAGTATACTTTGACAGAGCACTTGTCCTCTGATCTCACTTACTGTCCTTACCGTGGTACACAATTACAAATGCTCAGGTCTTCCATTTACATACATGTAGTTATTATACCACCCATTTATTACTCTTAGTAGCACGTGTACATTTGGAGTTACCCCCCCCCCCCAAGTCCATTTACCTTACCTTCCTGTGGCACTGTGTTCCAGGCATAGCACAGAATGACATGAGTTTCATATTCTTTTCCATTCTCCCTGCCCATATCTCATCTGTGGCACACATACAGAAGTAGACAAATGACCTCTTCTTTGGCAGGTTGTTTCATAGCACACCTTGAGAATATTAAAATATTCTTATCCTGTGGAGGACCATATAAGGTGTGAAGCAATGGCAACAAACCCCTGCCATACCTAATCATAATATTTGTTATTGCCTTAGCCATAAGGATGCAAAAAATGGTACTTTATTTAAATATTTATGTTTGACTGTTTATTAAGATTAGTGGACTGAGACTGATCACACACACACACACACACACACACACACACACACAAAATTCAGCCCAGCCTGGAAGGTGTTATAGATGTGTGTGTGTGTGTGTGTGTGTGTGTGTGTGTGTGTATATATACATATATATATATATATATATATATATATATATATATATATATATATATATATATATATTTATAATGTTTTTTTTTCCCGAGCATTTTTGCCTTCTCTGTCCACCAACCATTTAGAATCCCAAATCTAATAATGGCCTTGGTTCACTGGTCATGGGGACCATTAAGATTTCAGCTCGAGGGCAGTTGGCCAGTCATCCAAGCAGGCATTAGATGTTCTTTGTGCTCTCACCAGCATCCTAACCATATGAGCATTTTGTATTTAGCCATAACTTCACTCCCTGGTGGTGATGTGCCCACCTTTGTCATCTCAGGGGCCGCCTATTTTCTCCCACAGCTGTGCATGTGCATTCCTTCACATGTGAGATAAGGAACTACCATTATCCTTTTTGTGAGTTACAGTGCACACCCTTCCTTACCGAGTATTGCTGTTGGTGTTATGTGCAGCCTCTGTCACTCTGCATTGGAGCAGCAGCTACAGTTGGCCCCAAGCCATCACCTTCCCTCACAGGATAGGTGCTGTCCATCCTCCCCTGCTAGCCTGTCAGTCACCCAAAGTAGTAAATGAACATGGTTCACCTGGGTCGTAGTCTGGGCTTTATCCCTCTGCGCCACTAGGCTGGCATAACTTGGGATTCTCTTTAACATGATGCTTTATATTATGACAGAGAAATGGACCTGTATAGTGGGAATAGAGGGAGGTGTATCAGTCATAGGAGTGTGTTGGAAACAATAGTGTATGGCTGTTGGCTGTTTCCTGAAGATGGCAAAGCAGCTTCTTCATGAACTCACTTTGAGAGGGACTGATATGAATTTCTAGGGGTAAGTTGTCCCATAGTTTGGAAAAGGCATGATCAGAGGAGATAAGAGATAATGCAAGTTGCTGAAGTATATTGTATTGTTTGAATGAGAATGAAAAGTAAAATTGGATCTTGAAGAATGTTAACTTTGTGAATTATGGGTGAAGCTGTTTTCATGTTTTGTAGAGAAGTGTGGTAAATAAGACATTGGTTCTTTCAAAGATTGGCAGTATACTGGTATCTGGTAGAGCAAGTTAGGGATGCTTATTTGGTGACTACAGGAGTTACATTTACATGTTTGGTTAGAGAGTGTTTGAAAGTTGGGTAGTTTCTTTTCAAAGAAGCATGCTAGGAATGCTGCACTATTTTTGAGCTGGGGCTTAAGGGTACTTTACAGATGGCTGCCCTACCTTCAGAAATAAAGGATTCTCGAGATGTATTTAGATACATTGATGGAGGTGGCTGACATGGGTGGCTACAGTAACTGATAGCTCAAATATGGTACCGAAGTATTTAAATGAATGGTACAAGCTTTGTGATTGAGTTGTTGAGCCATAACTCCACTCCCTGGTGGTGATGTGCCCACCTTTGTCATCCCAGGTAGAGTTGGGTATAGATTTTAGTCTTGCAAAGGTACAAAGGGCATAAGGTTTACTTTGTGCAGTGATGCTAGTTATTTTTCCCAGAGTTATTGTAAGAGTTTATTGAAATCAGATTGGAGTTTAAGTTGAATGTTTTTGTATGAGGTAGAAAATATGAAGGAAACAATACTGTCAGAGAGGAGCAGGATGTTATTTATATAGAGTAGGGAGGGGAGACAATTTGTGTAACTGATGTCATTAAGTTATTGTTAAGGAAACACAGAGTGGGCGTTTTCATACGAGTCAAGCAACATTGGTAAAAAGCCGAACAATAGAGTAAGCACTTAACACTGAAGACCTAATACTAGACAGACTGTTATATATGGCATTTATGGATGGAGTGATGCCACTAAAACTACTTAGTCCGTTTCAGGTCATTTTAGAGGATTCTTCTTTAGTTGTCAGTGTTTTCAGAGTTGGGATACCCCAAAGTTCAGTTTTTGGGACTATTTCTTTTCTATGTCTTCTTAAATAATATCTTCAGTGATTCACCATAGATCAAAATAGCTATGTATCCTATTGAATCTTCTGGGGAAGCCTTGGAGAAGTACTGTGATGATACAAAAGGACCATCAGCAGTACTCCACCTCTGTCTGACCTTGTAGCAAATTAACCATGTGTCTCGAAAAAAAAAAGCTGCAGTAGTAACTTTTTACACCACACAGTGGCTCAGGGATCTTAGTCTTATCCTTATTCATGACCGTCTGACTCATTCAATTGCACAAGTATCCCGGCTTATGTACGTGCCCATTTCCTTTCTTTTAAGGAGCACATTGACAGTGGTGCAGTGAGTAGTGTTGCTGCCTTACAGAAAGAGGTTCTCTGGTTCTATTCTCAGCTGGGGTGCCTTCTGTGTGGAGTCTGCATACCTTCCCTGTGTTCATGTGTCTTTTCTCTTGGTGCTCTGGTTTTCTCCTTCATTCAAAAGACGTGGTAGGTGGATTGGACATTCTTAATTGGCCATAGGTGTAAGTGCATGTGTGTGGTTTGAAAGCATAGCTGCAGCAGAGCTAGCTACCTGGCAGTGTGAACATTGGCTGTAGATGATTGTCACTGTCAAAATAACACCCGACCCCATGTGCAAAAATAGAAAGAAGGGTTTGTGGCTATGTGGATTGAGTTATCTTTTGGTGGAGTCCTTTATCGTTTTACACTCTGGCAGTTAAAAGAGCATGTTGAGTTTTCTTTGGTAGAGTCTTTAACCAGCTAAACTTCTGCTGTAAAATTTCTAACCGATTTACCCATGAAGCAGAGAAAACTCCAGGTACCACTTTGTTTATTCCCAAGCTTGAGTATGTGCTTGCATTAGTTGTTCTTAACTTGTACCATAACATGAACTTCCTACAGGGGGCAGTAAGCAGCATTTGCAGATTCATATTCTTTACAAATCGTAGAAGGCCAACTAGCTGCCAGTCTTTGAGAGATCATCACTTGGATTTAAGCTTAAGGAGTACTGTCCACCTGTTGCTAATAGAGTTGTTTTCAGCACAGTAGTTACTCATTTGACAAAAATTATGAAGGTTCATTTTTCAGTGGAAAACTTGGGAGACAAACCATATTCCAAAACAAAATGATAGTCTGTGCCATCTCAAACTGATATTAGTAATAGTGAAATTCAGTTGTAAATGAGATTAAATATGCCAAGAGACTGTAGATGAAGTAAAATGACAGCTTTAACACAAGGAATAAGCATTGTGCCTATGGTCCACAGTACCAAAATTGATAGATAAAACAGGGCAAAGAGTCTTGGAAACAGCAACACGTTTGGAACAGTTACATATTAATAAATCAAGTATCTGTCAGCAGCAGGAAGTAACATAACAAGGAGAACGCGACATTTGCAGTGACAGTACAACTACTAAACCTTCTAGTAGATGTAAGAATAATAGTTGTGTGGAGAAAATACAGACATTGTAAGGATGCAAGTTTAAAGTTATTTTATACTAGGTTACTGAATCTTAAGATAGTTGGCAGTTGTTACTTAAATGCAAAAACAGCAAAATAGGCCACAGGTCAGCCAGTAAAGTCCAGCTTAATAATAATATCAAACTGTGGAATAAAAAAAGGATGGTGTAGCAGACAGGCAAACTCTAAAATTCATTGTAGCAGAACACATTTCAAGTTTCAAAAAATAATACAGCCATCATTGTTTGATATTAAGCTGCCTGACTAATCGCCAAGAAACTTTAAAGGTAGTACAAGAGAACACGTTGCTTGTTGGCAGGTGTCCTAAAAACATTAAGTATTTTAAGCTTAATGTTAGTCAAAAATCTAAGTAAAGAGCACCCACTGGTTCCAAATAAGTGCCAGCTTACATTTGAAAGTCCTAATAATCAACCCATCATTACTCACCACCATAGTGCACTTGCCTATGTAAGCACATGTACCAGTGCTGGTGCATGAGCCATAGATAGGCTTGGCGATTTTCAAAGTCCTGTGCCTTGTATGAAAGGACCCCCCCCACACACACACACACACAGATTCAAGCACTTACATAAAGAATGGTTGATATACAGAGGTTGATCAGCTTGCTGTTGGTCTCTTGGTTAAGGTTTTACACAGTCTTGCCTTTCTCTTCCCAGATAGATATGGGTCTGAGTGGACCTTGAGAGCAAAGTTAGACCTGGATTCTGAAGACTCAGAAAATGAGTATTTAATGTGGTCAAAAAGCTAACAATTGCAGCTGCAAAATAAGCAAGTAAAACAATAAAAATGCCACACACGAAACATAGGCAAATGGCTAGGCAGATCATGGTCACCACCTTCCTTTAACTTCACTGGAAAACTTAAATAAGCATATATGTATAAATTTCTAACATGTTTTGAATGTTATGCAGTGACAGTTGACTACACATTTGTCTTCTATTTCTCCTTGCTTCAAAACTGTTCTCAAAGGTGATGTAGGTGGCTGTTTTTCTATGACATCGCAGTCCTTGACTTTTTTTTCAGAATTTTTTTGTGGTAAAAGAAAGGAGGACAAGTTAAAATAAGAGCATTCCTTTGTTTTTCCTTGCTTCAAAACCTGTTCTTCAAATGAGGTGCTGTGGCTCTTTTTCTTTGACATGTTTTTGCAAAACACTGTACAAGATTTTTCGCTGTGGCAAAAGAAAGGACAAACTAAAACAAGAGCATTGTTGTGCATTTTATTTCAGACACCAAATCCACGCAATAAATCAAAAGAAAAACAAATTAATACAGTCAGTAAATTTGATTTATTCATTTTTTGTGTTTTCTTTCTTTGGGCAGTCTGTTGTATGGATTATTTTTTTCTCCTATGCACAAGTGCTCTTTCGACTTAATATGTACAAGAGTGACACATCCAATAAGTTATGTTGTCTCTCTCATCCAATAAGAATTCTTTGTTTCTGTCTTTTTGTAATTGCATTAAATCATTGTTCGTGGCAGAAACTGGCAGTAATTTCAAAAACAAGTGATGTTATGTTGTCCTATAATTCTTGCTGGTCAGGTCCGGAGCCGATCCATAGCTCCAACTCGGCCGAATACTAAAGCTCGAGAGCTTCCAGTGGCTCGAGGCTGAACCCCTATCCCATGATGCTCCGGGCTACTTCCCCACATCTCATTTGCTGCACAAGGTTTGAGAAGCTTTCCTGTTGTCTCGTTGGCTAGATAAGTAATTTTTCTTTATTTGTACCTGTTTTTCAGAAAATCTTATTACTTCCTCCTCCCTTAGTTAGATAACTTTGTCATCTGGCGTTAGTCCCTTAGCTAGTTGTTCCTGCCCCTTTCCCATCAGAGAGACAGCCGTTTAAGTTAGAGGCCTCTGTTGGCCCTTTAATGATGGGGCCTTTCCCTATCACTTCTCTGATTCTTAGAATCCGTTTAAGTTAGAGGATATACTCCATTAAGTTAGAGGATTCTATCTCTTCTTTTTCTAAATTAATTAATTAATTCAGTCATTAAATAAATAAATAAATAAATAAATAAATAAATAAATAAATATATATTTATATATAAATATATATATATTTATATATATATATATATATATATATATATATATATATGTATATATTCAGACTTGTTTCCCTTTTGCCTTCATTCTTTCCTTTCATTTAGTGATCGCCGTGCCTGTTGTTTGATCACTATGTGCCAGGAAAAACATGATCAAAAAGAACCCAGGGAGTATAATCAATCTGGCTTCACAAAATGTGACATTTGCTCTCAAAAAATGTCTATAACCAATGGTCACACGAGCTGCGTGTAGTGCCTCTGTGCCATCCACCTCCAGGACCCATGCACTATCTGTCCCGGCTTCAGTTGTTGAGTCCTTCAAGAAAGAAGGAATAAATTGATGGCTAGGGGGTCTCTTAACTGGTCCTGAACAGGAATCCCTACACCAAGGCTCTAAATCCTCTCATAAAATAAAGATCGGCTCCACCTTCCACATCGGAGCCACCCAAAAATGTCTTGTCGTAATCAGGTGTTCTCGGTTCATACAACTCTACAGCTTCGATCTCTTTGTCTCCAACTGTGTCTAAGGAACCGACAGAGGCAGCTAAGTCATGGGTCTGAGTAATGGATCCCACTAATGTGTCACCAACCTTGAGATCTCCCTTATTGGAGTCTGGCAGATCTCCTTCTTTGCCTTCCCGTTACTCCAGGCTTTCAGATGAGGACGTGGAGCGGGTAGTGAAAAGATTGCTAAGCACACAGGCCCTGGCTAAATTACTATCTTCTCCGGACCCAAAGGAATCCGAGTTGTCTCCCACTACTTTAGCGTCTTCAATTTGTCCTCTGATCCCCCCTGGAGTCTTAGGAGCTGGTGGGTCTGGATCCAATAGCAGTGGAACCGTTGGCTCCGAGACCACTCTTGGTTTCTTCGGTTCTGACTTCAACTCTGATTTCCACGGCTCCATCTGATGCTGACATTCGCTGGTTGGCTCCAGGGAGGGGAGTCAGTGCGGTCTGTCCTCTGACCCTGACTCTTCCCCTTGGTGCCTTGGTTAGGTTGAGCTCGGCTCCCACCTCAGCTTCAGAGCTGCTTCCCTCTTCTTGGAGTCGAGCCCCTCTTTCTTCAGAGCAAAGGCCTTCTGCGGGGTGGGGGGGAGAGGCTTTTGAGCTGATGGAGAGGGTGGCGTCCACTCAAACAGCCCCAATGTTGGTTCCAGTCTCTCTTCCCTCTCAGGTGCTTGTGTCTATCTCTTCACCACCCCCTCCTCCCAAGCATAGAGACCCGGAGTCCCAGCCACAGCTGGTGTCCCCTCTTCCGAAACTTCCCCTGAGTATCTGTCCGAGGAAGTCCTAGGAAGAGATAGTGCAAGAAGAAGCACATTGACTCCCCCGAGTTTGTCACCTCCGGTACTGATTTGGATGAGTTTGAAGGATCCTTACGGTCCCCCTCTGAAGATGTCTCCTTTGCAGACATCCTGGAGATTCTAAAACAGAGGGGTTGCTGGTAGCCCACCAATCCATCAGAGGATGAATCGGTATACCTGGAGGCTTTTGGGTCTCACCCTTCCACCTCCTGGGTGTTTCCTCCCTATGACCAGTTGCTCAGTGTCATTTCCACAAAGGCATGGACCTTACCAGATACTGTGGAGCCTGTTCTGCGAAGACCTAATAAATTCATTACAGGCCCTACGGATAAGGATTTTCTGACTAAAGGTGTCCCTGTAGATGCCATGGTGGTGGCGGCAGTCACCAAGAAGGAGCTTTCGGAGACCTCCTCTTCTGTTCATTCTCCTAATAAAGAGTCTAGGACTGTGGACAGATATGGCAAGCACACCTTTTCTTCAGCGGCATTTATTCTCCGATCACTGAATTACCTAACCCATTTCATGAGACTTCAGAGGGATCTCTTCAAAGAGTTAGGAGATACCCTTCAGGATACAGTTGCTGCAGGGTCCGCGGGCAAGGTGTCCTCACAGCTGGCCACCTTCACCTCTATTACTAAGTCCTCCATAAAACTAATTTCATATGCGGCCGATGGACTGAGTAGAGCGGTGGCATCAGGAATTTCCCTCAGGAGACATTCCTGGATGCACCTTTGTAATTTTGCTGAGTCCTTTAAGTCTTCCTTCACCAATGCCCCCTTTGATGGTTCAGCTCTCTTTGGACCTAAGGTGAAAGAAACACTAACCAGGTGCGAACAAGAATAGAAAACTGTATCGGCTGTAGGAGTCCGTTTTTCCTCTCCTTCCAGACCTTACCCCAAAGAGCAAAAGGATGGGAAAATGTGGTTCTGCAAATCATACAAAGGTTTCATGGATGCACATGGTGACTCTTCCCCCAGGAGCAGAGGGGAAGTTAGAATTGAAGACGCCAACCTCGCGGCAGAGGGGGCCCAATAAATCAGGGTGACAAGTCCTTTCAGCACTCCTAATGGGAGGCCCACCTGATCCTCTCTGGAGGCAGTCGGGGGTCAGCTGTCTTTGTACCCAAACACCTGGTTAGAAATTTCCAGTGACAAATGGGTGCAGACAATAATATCCAGAGGCTATTGCATTCCCTTTTCCTCCCCCCTCCAAAAATCCGGTCCTTACCAGACATTAGGATCCGGAACTTACTCAAGATTATTTTTGGTTCCAAAAAAGACAGGGGACTGGTGATCCATACTAGATCTCAGCAAACTAAACAAATCAGTGAAGAAGGCAAAGTTCCAGATGGTAACTCTTCAGTCAATCTTCCCGTTCATTGGGCAAGACAACTGTATGTGGTCTATAGATCTCTAAGACACGTACTACCATATAAAGATGGACAGATGGTCACGGAGACACTTGTGCTTCCAGCTGGGAGCCAGTCACTACCAATTTCGAGCCCTTCCCTTTGGCTTCATCACAGCCCCCAGGATGTTCACCAAGTGTATGGCAATGGTCATTGCTCACTTGAGACATCAGGGATTCCGAGTGTTTCCATACCTGGATGACTGGCTCCTCACTGCCACCACCAGGCATCTACTACTCCACGTCAGGGATGAAACTCTGTCATTATGTCAAACTCTAGGCATTACTGTAAACCTAAAAAAATCTGCCTTGTCGCCGTCACAACATATTTTCTTCTTAGGAGCAGAACTAGATTCAAGAGACATGGCAGCAGAACTCAGTCCAGACCGAATACAATCCTACCGCCAGCAGGTCAAATACTTGATGTCGAAAACCAAAGTTCAGGCCAGACATGTGTTACAAGTTCTAGGCACCATGGTGGCAGCCATCCTTCTAGTATTCCTGCCTCGACTGCACAAGATAATTCTCCAGTGGTTACTATTTGCACAATGGTTGATGCAAGACGTCCTATCTCACCAGATTGTCATTATGGACGTATGCAAAAGAGATCTCATTTGGTGGTTCCAGACAAACCAATTGCATCCTTTTGTTTATCCACAACCAGATGCAGTAGTGACCACGGACGCTTCCCAGATTGGTTGGGGGGGCATTATCTGGGTATGACTGTCTAAGGTCTATGGCACGAACACAAGAACCACTTGCACATCAATGTCCTGGAGATTTGAGTGGTGCTTTATGCGTTGTAAGCTCTTCACGACTCCTCTCCCTCTAGGAACAGTGGAAATACAGACAGACATGTCAGTAGTGTAGTACATAAACAGGAGGGGGGAACCAAATCTTACTCACTATGTCGCGAGGCACAACGTGTATGGAAATGGGTGATCGATTCTCAACACTTTCTGGTAGCACTGTACATCCCAGGGAAATCCAAGGTGATAGCGGACAAACTCAGCAGAGCCATTCTGTTGCCTCATGAGTGGTCCCTGAAACCAGAGACTGCGAAAAAGATTTTCCAGAGATGGGGCCAACTTTACTGCAACCTCTTCGTCACCTCCATGAATGCCAAATGCAGCAAAAGCACAATGATCCTCATTACTCTTTACTGGCCTCGACAGATTTGGTTTCCCTTTCTTCAAGCCCACGTCTTGGAGGAACCCTGGATTCTGGATCCAGTTCCAGACCTATTAACCCATTCTTCGGGAGAGTTCCATCCGTCGGTCCACAACCTCAAGTTGACAGCTTGGCTGCTCCAGTTCCATGTTTAGCCAGGTGTTATTCTTTTTCCCCTGCAGTGAGTCATATCCTCATTTTTTCCCATAAACCTTCAACGAGAAAATTGTACTCTAGTAAATGGAAAAGATTTTCACGCTGAGCAGCTGAACACAATATTGAACCTCTCACCACTCCCATTCCAGTGATTTTAGTTTCTTTCCAAACTTTTCAGAGAGGGTTTGGCAGCTGCCACTGTTAGAGTTCAGCTAGTTGCCATTTCTGACTTTCATATGGGAGAAATGGGTATTCCTATTATGTCTCACAGGCTATGTAAAGCTTTCCTTAAGGGTGCCTTTCTACTTAGACCTCCAATCAGAGAACCACCAAAGCCATAGGATCTCAGCTTGGTTCTAACGTCTTTGATTACATCACCTTTTGAGCCTTCGTCTCACTGTAGTTTAAAGTTTTTGTCATGGAAGACCCTCTCTTTGGTTGTTATAACCTCTGCAAGAAGGGTATTGGAACTACAGGCCCTATCTGTTCGTCCTCCATATATTATCTTTCATAAAGATACGGCATCTTTGAGAACCAACCCATCATTCCTTCCAAAGGTCTGTTCTGAAAATAACTTAAATCAATCCATTTAATTGCCTGTGTTTTTCCCAAATTACAGCGACAAGGCAGAATATAGACTACACCAGTTGGATGTGCACAGACAACTGGGCTTTTGCCTGCACAAGACTAAAGATATAAGAAAGTCAGACCAACTGTTTGTGTCATTCTCCGACAAAAAGTTAGGATTACCAGTTTCTAAAGTCACATTATCAAAATGGCTTATGGATTGTATTGCCTTCTGCTATACAAATAATAATAAACTGCCAGGAAAGATAAGAGCACACTCCACCAGATCAGTCTTTACTTCCTCTGCTTTTCATGCCAAGCTTCCTATTGACTCTATTTGTGCAGCAGCCACATGGGTGAGACCCAATACCTTTATCAATCATTACAAGCTTGATGTGGCCTCCCGGAACAGGTATTCCTTTGGATTCACTGCATTAAAGAGCCTTTTTTCCTGAGCCACCCGGGGATTTAGGTGCTAGGGACGCTGTCCCAACCAGCAAGAATTACGGTGAGATAGGACAACATAACATTAAGAAGTTATGTATTCACCATAACGTTCCATGTTTGTTGTCCATCTTGTCTGCATTCTTGCATCCCATCCTCCTTCCTCCTCCTGTATCCTGGAGGAACTGGTGGACAAATCCTATAATTTTTTTCTAGCTATGAGGATTTGGAATCTGTGTCCCTTTTGCTCATGCTAAGCATTAGTATATTGTATAAAGTTTGATATATATGTGTATATATATATATATATATATATATATATATATATATATATATATATATATATATGTGTGTGTGTGTGTGTGTATATATATATATATATATATATATATATATATATATATATATATATATATATATATAGTTTCTGGCTGGCTTACTTGCAAACAAGATCTGGGGAAGTAGCCCGGGGCATCATGGGATAGGGGTTCAGCCTCGAGCCATTGGAAGGTCTCGAGCTTTAGTATTCAGCCGAGTCAGAGCCTAAGATCGGCTCCGGACCCGACCAGCAAGAATGTAGGCAAGATGGACAACAAACATGGAACTTTATGGTGAGTACATAACTTCTTATTAACAATTGTCAGGTCATGTTATCACATTCTGAGGAATACAGCTTAGGACCCGATTCTGCCAGGTAACTTAACATCAAATGTGCATCCCTTGTTATCTGATGTTCCTCATGTTTCACTGTTGCAGTCATTACATTTGGGTAATCTGCTGGCAGGTTGCCCTCAGTCGGCCTGATTAACAAAGTCTTGGGTCCTGCGTCGGTTGCTGTCCCTTCTTCCATGACGTCAGGGGTATAAAACATGCAGCCGACGCCATTACATCAGTGTTTCCTGCCGTGTGGTGTCCGAAGCAGAAGCAGATGTTCTTCGTGTTTCACTGTTGCAGTCATTACATTTGGGTAATCCTGCTGGCAGGTTGCCCTCAGTCGGTCTGAATTGCACAGTCTTGGGTCCTGTGTCGGCTGTCGTCACCCCTTCCTTGATGTCAGGTCGTCAGGGGTATAAAAGAAGCAGCCAACACCATTTTCTTTAGTTTTACTTGCCCCAGATGTCAGGTGCCCACTAAAAGGGTAGCCAAAATTTATATCTATATATAAAATTACATGCAGAAATATAAACTTTACCTTCATCCACAAGCAAATACATCACATAGGTTCCATCAGAAGAAAAAGGGGGGATGGCGGATGGGTAACCTGGACTTCAACAGTGAATACACTCTAACATCTACATTTATGGTAAGTGTACAGAACCGTACTATGTTCTTTCTTTGCCTGATCATGTTAAAGCTAAATTGTTGGATGCTCCTTTAAATCAGAACCGCCTGTTTGGCAACAAGGCTGAAGAAGTTCTTAAAAAGATGGAAGGTAAAGCTAAATCTATGCAAACTGTTAAAGATTTTTTACAAGTACAACCACCTAGATTTAGTAGGCACTGGCCTACTAAGAATTGGTCCTTTCCAGTCCCTTCCAGGTCTTTTCAAGCCAAACCCAGACACAGCAAAAACCCCAGGTTTCAGTCCAAGGGGACACTCAGAACCAAGCAGTGGGGGGCCTCCACTTCCAAATATGGAAAGAACAAGACACTCCCCTATGGTAAACAATCTCAATGACTTCCTTTTAAAAGTACCAAGCACTTATCTTTTGACTGCCCCTTTGGGGGGAAAGATTGCTCTTCATGCAAAGAACTGGGAACTCATAACCCAGTACAAATGGGTTTCAAATATAGTGTCCCAGGGATACAGATTTATTTCCACACGTTGCCAACACCAAATGGGTGGCTAGACCTGCCCCCAAATCAGTGGGCAGAGGCTCAAAAACAAGTACTTTCCCTCTTAAGCATGGAGGCTATTCAACTGGTACCAGAAGAGGAAAAGGGAAAGGTTTCTACTTCAGACTTTTTCTGGTACCCAGAAAAGACAAATCATGGCATCCAATCCTGGACCTGTCTACTCTAAACACCTTTCTGGAGATTCCAAAATTCAGGATACTGACTCTTCATCAGTTACTTCTATGCTAGGCAAAGACACATGGTTGGCAACACTAGATTTAAAAGAAGCATACTTGCACATCCCAATCAGGGAATCTTGCAGAAGATACCTACGCTTCAAAGCAGGCTGCATGCATTATCAGTTCTCTGCACTGCCCTTTGGCTTGTCTACTGCGCCCAGGGTATTCACAAATTGTCTGGCTCCAGTTATTGCATTTTGCAGGCAAAGAAGTATTCAAATATACCCATACCTAGACGATTGTCTAATTCAGGCAGAAAGCCAGGGCATACTTTTAAATCATCTGACGTTTGTAAAAAGGGATGTTCTTCGTGTTTCACTGTTGTAGTCATTACATTTGGGTAATCTGCTGGCAGGTTGCCCTCAATCGGCCTGAATTCCAAAGTCTTGGGTCCTGCGTCGGTTGCTGTCTCCTCTTCCATGACATCAGGTCGTTAGGGGTATAAAACATGCAGCCAACGTCATTTTCTTCGGTCTTTCTTGCTGGGCGGTGCCCGAAGCAGAAGCATTTCGCAAGTGCCGGTCGGCCGACTACCAAAATATTCGAGTTTGAGTTTCAGAACCGAAGTCTTCACTAAAGCTAAGTACCCCATTGGGGAAACTTTTTTCTTGCTTTTTACCGATGTCAGAAAAAGTTAATAATTGTATTACTTGTGGGAAGCAAATACCTCATAAAGATTTCCATTTATACTGTATTCCTTGCCTAGGCCCTGATCACAACATGCCTGGCTGTCGGTTTTGTGCTAGATTTAACCAACGCACTATTAAGCGTCTGTATATTTTTGCATCAAAGTATTTTGGAAACAGATTTAACTACCCAGAAATGTCTTCGGATAGCAATCCGACTACCGGAATACATAAAAAACGCAAAGAAAAGAACAGAGAAAGGCAGTTGAGATCCAAAACCGACGACGAAGCTTCTCCTAAGCCAGTCCGATACCAGTTTGCCGATACTCAGTGAGGCGCTTTTGCAGCCTCTGATACCCGCTACCTTCGGGTCACAGGCCTCTACCAACACCCATGTGGAATCCGGCATGCCGCAATATACTCAAGGTATTGGATTGACTGATGTATCTCCCTCGGATGGGTCCGGAGCCGCTGAGCAGGCACCGGCTTCTGAGGGTGTATTCAGACCTCAACATTTGTATATCAAACCGACGACAGCTGCAAAACCAAAGACAAAAGCAACTTCTAAAACTATAAAAATGACGCATAGCCACGTGCAAAGACCTCTATGCCTAAAAAACAGATGATCAAAATGGCTGAAGACCTTATTACCTTGATCAGGGGGTACCCATCCCCATTCTGATAAGAGGCCTAGGCAAGACACTGATTATGAATCTTCAGATCAGGTTTCTATTTCTTCTGATTACTCTTCTGATCAGGAATTATCTATACCTCCCTGATCAGGAATTATCTATACCTCCCTATCAGGATTCTGATGCTGATGAGTCTGTTCCATCTGCATCTCCTCCTGAGGATTATTCATTTGGGGAAACCTTGCATACTTTGAGGGAGCATTTTCACTGGGAGAGTCGAGACTTCTCAGAATCAAAAAAGAGGCTCAGGTATTTTCTTCTTCTCCCTCAGCACAGGCCTTTAGCCGTTCCCCCTGTTTTAGACATTGTGGATTATGTGTTTTCGGAGTCAAGCTTGACCCCTGACTCCTTACTTCCAGCTCCCAGTAAACCTGACAGATATTACAGGGTCCCTGACTCACATAAATTTTTATTTAGGAAGCCTGCTGCTGATCTTGAAACTATTTCACATGGTCCAAAGGGAGTTAAGGCCTCAACAGCAAAAAAATCCTACCCCCTCTGACAGAGATTCAAGGGCACTGGACAGATGGGGGAAAAAAGGTTTATGCATCTGCAACCTTGGCAATCAGAGCCTTAAACTGTCAATTTCATATGCTTAAGTACCAACAACATGTTTTGGGATTGCTGAAAGAGAAAATTATGTTGATTTCAGAATGTGCAGAAAATAAAGAATTACAGGAATTATTGCATGCAGCTGAACAAGTTGGAAAGCATACTTTGCAATGTGGTTTTGATTCCTTAGAGGCTTCCTGCAGGGCCGCAGTTACTGGATCTGTGATTAGGAGGCATGCCTGGTTAAAGGAACAAAATTTACCTGATCATGTTAAAGCTAAATTGCTAGATGCACCTTTACAGCATGATACTTTGGTATTAAGGCAGAAGAGGTTTTAAAGAAAATGGAAGACAAAGCTAAGTCTATGCAGACTGTTAAAAGACTTCTTACAAGTGCAGCAACCAAGATTCAGTAGACACTGGCCTACCAAAAACTGGTCTTTTCCTGTGTCAGACAGAGCTCAAAGGGGCAAATCCAGACACCCTAAGGGTTCCAGATACCAGGCGCAAGATTCATACAGGTCAAAGCAATGGGGCGCTTCCACCTCTAAATCTGGAGGAGATAAAGCACAAACCTACAGAAAGCAATCCCAATTACTTCCCTCTGCCTACACCAAGCACTTATCTTTTGGCAGCACCCATAGGGGGAAAATTAGCACTTTTTGCTTAAAAGTGGCAGTTAATAACCCAGGACATGTGGGTACTAAACATCGTATCACAGGGATACAGATTCCATTTCCACACTCTGCCAATGGCCAGTGGTTGGCCAGATCTGCCAAAAAATCAATGGGCAGAGGCACTGAAACAGGTTACGTCCCTCATGGATATGGCGGCCATTCAGACAGTACCAGAACAGGAAAAAGGACAAGGTTTTTTACTCGACTGTTCTTGGTACCTAGAAAGGACAAGGCCTGACGGCCAATACTGGATTTATCGATTTTGAACACATACCTGGACATTCCAAAATTCAAAATGCTGACTTTACAGCAGCTTCTGCCCATGCTGGACAAGAATGCTTGGCTGGTGACTTTATACCTAAAAGAGGCATACCTGCATGTCCTAATAAGACAATCGTGCAGAAGATACCTCGGATTCAAGGCTGGCTTAATGCATTACCAATTCTCTGCACTGCCCTTTGGCTTATCTACTGCGCCCAGGGTCTTTACAAAGTGCCTGGCACCAGTAATTGCATTTTGCAGACAAAGAAGTATACAAATATGTCCTTACTTGGACGACTGTCTCATTCAAGCAGAGAACAAGGACAGTCTTCTTCGACACCTGGCATTTGTGAAAAGGCTTCTAACATGCCTAGGGTACACAATAAATGAAAAGAAATCACAACTGGTACCCACTCAAAAGATAACATTCCTGGGTGCAAGCTTAAATACAACTGCCTAGATGGCTTACCTCACGCCAGACAAGCAAAGGCAACTACTTACTTCAAACTGATGGCAACAAAAACCCAGTCTTCTGCAAGACAAATTCTGCAGGCTCTGGTCTTCATGGCATCCTGCATCCTACTGATTCCATATGCAAGACTGCATATGAGGAAACTTCAGTGGTACCTAAAAAGTGTATGGAGTCGGCATTCTCACAGTCTGGAAACAATGATTCCTCTCATTCCCTGCCTGCAACAGGAGTTTCTGTGGTGGGCAAAGGCATGTCACCAAAACATGGGACGGCCATTCACTCTACCCCCTGCCAGCCAAACCGTAACGGAGGCATCAAATTATGCCGGGGGCCCATATGGCAGGAAGATGCATTCAGGGCATATGGTCACTAAAACAAATGCATCTGCACATCAACCAGAAAGAGATGCTAGCTGTTCAAAATGCCCTAACAGCCTTCAAGGACTTACTTCATCCAGCTCAACTACTGATAAAGACGGACAACACCACAGTCATGTGGTATATAAACAAGCAAGGGGGCACACACTCATACCCCCTCTGCAGATTAGCCATGGCACTGTGGAACAAAGCTTTGACCTACCAAATACATCTTCAAGCTCAATTCCTGCCAGGAAAGCAAAAACACTCTGGCAGACGATTTAAGCAGAAGCCTTATGGATCCTCACGAGTGGAAACTAAATCCACAAGTCTTCAGCATGGTAACAGAGAAATGGGGGAGCCCAGACATAGATCTATTTGCCTCCCCTCAAAATTATCAATTGAAAAGATTCTGCACAAGGACTTTTCACAGACAAGCATGGAAAGTGGACGCCCTATCCTTCAGTTGGAAAAACCTATCAGTTTACGCCTTTCCTCTTCTGCCTCTTCTCCCCAAGGTCCACCTAAAAGTCAGACAAGAGAAACCAAAGATATGATACTAATTGCCCCAGACTGGCCCCATCAATACTGGTACCCAGTCCTAAGGAATTTGTCTCAATACCGAGCTTGGACCTTGCCTCAAAGACCACAACTACTGTCCCAGCAAAACAATCAGATCCTGCACAATCAATTACAGACTCTGAACCTGGCAACATGGCTGATCATGTAGTCATACAAACTACACCTCTCTTTAAAGCTGTGATGGATGTCAATTTGGAAGCCAGAAGGCCTAGTACTAGAAAATCTTATGCTGACAAATGGAAGAGATTCTGTGCTTGGAATCAAGCACAAGGTACTGATACAGCAGAACCAAATATTCCTCTGATATTGCAATACTTAACTGAGATGCTTGACAAATGCCTATCTTTCTCATCAATTAAAATCCATGCCTCTGCCATTTCGGCTCATTACAATACAGAGCCACCAATCTTTTCTCATCCTTTACTAAAGCAGTATCTAGAGGAGCCAAAAATGTAAGGCCTCCTAGAAGATCACCATTGCCTGCAATGGGACCTCAATTATGTGTTGGAAAAGCTCACCCTGCCTCCATTTGAACCAGCTGATACCGCTGATATAAAGTTCTTATCATGGAAAACAGCTCTGCTAAGCAATTACTTCAGCAAGAAGAGTTTCAGAGCTACAGTCCCTCATGGCTATAGAGCCTTTTATCATATTTTACCCAGACAGTGTATCTCTGAAGACAAATCCTACTTTTATGCCTAAGGTGGTTTCCAGTGTGGCTCTTAACCAAACAATCATTTGCCAACCTTTTATCCAAATCCGCAGAACAAGGGGGAGAGAATTCTGCATTCCTTGGACGTACACAGACAGCTAAGATTCTACTTAAGCAGGACTAAAGCTCTAAGAAAAACTGAGCAATTACTAGTGACATATGCTGCAGGATCAGAGGGCAAGGCAATTTCAAAGTGGATAAGCCACTGCATATGTTTCTGCTACTTACACCATGGTAAACCTGTGCCCAAGAGCAGTAGGTCTCATTCCACCAGAGCTGCAGCTACTTCAGCAGCCTTTCTAAGGGGAGTACCAACCAAAGACATTCTAGAGGTGCTACTTGAAGTTCTGTTCACACCGTTACAAAGCATTATCATTTGCCTCTTTACTCTAAATCCAGAGCAGGCTTTGCCACTGCAGTTCTGCAGGGCCTTATAGCACCTCCTAATGCTGTTTAGCTCCAGCCCCCCAACCATAGCTTTGGGATTCTACCCAGATGTAATGACTGCAACAGTGAAACACAAAGAACATAGTACAGTTGTGTACACTTACTATAAATGTAGATGTTCAAGTGTATTCACTGTTGCAGTCCAGGTTACCCTCCCGGCACCCCCCTGTCATTCATGATTTTATCTTTCCTTCTCTATCTTCTACAACCTATGTGGTGTATTTGCTTGTAGATGAAGGTAAAGTTTATTTTGATGCATGTATGTGTATGTGTATATATATATATATATATATATATATATATATATCTATATATGTATATATATGTATTTTTTTTTTTTGCTACCGTTTTGGGGGCACCTGACATCGGGGGCAAGAAAAACTAAAGAAAATGGCGTCGGCTGCATGTTCTATACCCCTGACGACCTGACGTCCATGGAAGAGGGGACAGCAACCGATGCAGGACCCAAGACTTTGGAATTCAGGCCGACTGAGGGCAACCTGCCAGCAGATTACCCAAATGTAATGACTGCAACAGTGAATACACTTGAACATCTACATTTATGGTAAGTGTACACAACTGTACTTTCTAACTTGTCTGGGGTACACCATAAATGAAAAGAAATCACAACTGGTACCCTATCAACAAATTACATTCCTGGGAGCAAGCTTGAATACAACTTCCCAGATGGCTTACCTTACACCAGAAAAGCAAATTCATTTGGTAACCTATTTCAAACAAGTGGCCACAAAAACCCTGCTATCTGCAAGACAAATACTGCAAGCCTTGGGGTTCATGGCCTCCTGCATTCTTCTAATTCCATATGCAAGACTGCATATGAGGAAACTACAGTGGTATCTAAAAAGCCTATGTGGTCAACATTCTCACAGCCTGGAAACAATGATTCCTGTCATACCTTGCATACGCCTAGAGTTCCTCTGGTGGGCAGAGGCCTGCCACCAAAACAAGGGACTACCATTTACACTACCGCCTGCCACCCAAACCCTAACAACAGATGCATCAGACTATGCATGGGGACTCACCTGGCAGGGAAGTGCATTCAGGGCAAATGGAACCCAAGTCAAATGCACCTACATATCAATCAAAACGAAATGTTAGCTGTACAGAATGCTCTGACAGCCTTCAAGGACTACTTTTTTCCAGGACAACTAATGGTAAAGACTGACAACACCACGATTATGTGGTACATAAACAAGCAGGGGGGGACACATTCCTATCCCCTCTGCAGACTAGCCATGGCATTGTGGAACACAGCCTTGAGTTACCAAGTGCACCTACAAGCTCAATTCCTGCCAGGAAAATTAAATACACTGGCAGACGGACTAAGCAGAAACCTCATGGACCCACACGAGTGGAAACTGGAACCAAGGATGTCCTTCAAGGATGCATCTGCATTCATCACATATGGGTTGTCCTGCCTCAGGCAGCCCTTCGGTCGGCCGGATTCCAAAGTCTGGGTCCAGCGCCTGGGGTATAAAAGCATCAGCCGACGCCATCTTCCTCAGTCTTTCTTGCCACGTGGTGCCCGAAGCAGAAGCAGTTCGCAAGTGCCGGTCGGCCAGCTCCTGTAATTCAGCTAACCGAAGACTTCAAAAGCTAAGTACCCCGTTGGGGACTCTTTCTTGCCACAGCCGATGTCAGATAAAGTTAATAATTGTTTAACTTGTGGGAAACAAATACCTCATAAGGATTTCCACTCTTACTGCCTCCCCTGCTTAGGCCCAGACCACGACGTCTTGGCCTGTTCAGCCTGTGTTTCCTTCAACCGACGCACTCTTAGACGTCGGTCGGAGTTCGCAGAGGAGTTTTTTGGGGCTAGTTTTTCATATAAAATGCCGTCGGAGACCCCGACTTCACATTTAGCTAAGAAACGGAAAGACAAGGACCGACACACGCGGGCCGCGGTTTTGGCTGAAACCACGGCTAGGCCTGCCGCGAGTGTCTCGGTCTCGGCTGATACCGAGTCCTTGGTACTTCCGAACCCTGAAACCGTACAACCGACAGCCTCTGCCCCGGAGGCCCCTGCCAAGTCGGTTATTGAATTTCCTTCAGAAACTGGTGTCTTGGAAGCTTCCAACACCATTCCACTAGACAAAGCTACACCAGCACGTGGTGCAGCCAGGCCTCCTGCATCCATGCCCATAAAGGCTTTCACCAGGGCTAAAGCTGCTAAACGCACAAAAGCTATGCCTCCCAGAGTTATTCCTCAGGGACCCTCTTCTAGTTCTCAGATCCTAACTTTGGCAGAGGACCTTATCTCTTTAATCAGGGGCTCTCAGCCCCATCCGGACAGGGGCTCTCAACCCCCTCTAGACAAAAGGCCCAGGGTTGACCCCCCTGATCCCCACTCCTCAGAGGAGGCCTCTGATGGCTCTGATCACTCGGACTACCAGGAGGAGGCTTTTTCGGCCTACGAGGATTCGGATGCAAAGGAATCTATCCCCTCAGCCTACCCTCCTGAAGAGCTATCCTTCGGGGAGACCCTTCACTCTATGAGGGAGCATTTCAAATGGCAGGGCCAGGAATATTCTGATTCCAGGAAAAGATTAAGAACCTTTCTACATTTACCTCAGCATAGACCTTTGGCTATTCCTCCTGTCTTAAATGTCATTGATGATGTGTACTCTGAGTCTAGTATAACCCCTGACACTCTGCCTCCGGCTCCTGTTAAACCCGATAGGTATTACAGGGTCCCGGACTCACATAATTTTCTTTACAAGGCCCACTCTGCTGATCCTGAAACTATTTCCCAGGGTCCTAAAGGGGTTGCAGCTGCTACTACTAAGAACCCACTCCCCTCTGCAAAGGAGTCCAGGGCTTTAGAGAGATGGGGTAAAAAAGTGTATACTTCTGCCACTCTTTCTATGAGGGCATTAAATTGTCAATTTCATATGATACAGTACCAAGAGTATTTGTTAGAAGAAATGCATAAGAAACTGTCTTCTTCTGAACCCCTTGATCGCAAATCCCTTCAGGATCTGGTACATAACTCCCAGCAGGTTAGCAACCATTTCTTGCAGTGTGGTTATGATGCATTGGAAGCTTCATGTAGGTCAGCAATGACAGGTGTAGTCATACGTAGGCATGCTTGGCTGAAGGAACAATCTCTGCCGGACCATGTTAAAGCTAAGCTTCTGGATGCTCCACTGGAAAAGCAAAAATTATTTGGTTCCACTGCTCAAGAGGTACTAAAGAAATTTGAGGAAAAGGCGAAATCTGTACAAACAGTTAAGGATTTTCTTCAAGTCCAACCACCAAGATTCAGCAGAAATTGGCCTACCAAGAATTGGTCCTTTCCGGACACAGAAAGATTTCAGAGAGGCAGGAACAGGCGTGCCAGAGGTAGAGGGCAAGCTAGGGGCTCCTACAGAGGCCGTCAATGGCAGCCTCCAAACCAGACAGGTAGTGCAGGACCTACAACTGCTGCACAAGGACAGACTCAATGACTTTGCTTTGACTCCGCCAACCAGGGCTCAATTAGAAGCACCTTTAGGCGGAAAGCTTTCTTTATTCTCAAAAAATTGGCACAGCATTACAAGGGACAAATGGACACTGCAAATAATAGACAACGGATACAGGTTCCATTTTCACACATTGCCAAAAAGAAAAGGCATGCCAGATCTGCCACCAAATCAAAGGGCAGAGGCTTTGAAACAAATCTCAAACTTAATACAAATGAAAGCTATAGAAAAAGTTCCTCTTTCAGAACAAGGCCAAGGATTTTATTCCAGACTATTCCTTGTTCCACGAAAAGAAAATCAGTGGAGACCTATTCTCTACTTGTTCGCACTGAATACTTATCTCATTGTGCCAAAATTCAAAATGCTGACTCTACAGCAACTCCTTCCCATGCTGGGCAAGGGGTCTTGGCTGGTGACTCTAGACCTCAAGGAGGCATACCTGCATGTCCCTATCAGACAAAGTTGCAGAAGACACCTCAGATTTCTTGCAGGGTCAGAGCATTATCAATTCTCAGCATTGCCCTTTGGCTTATCTACTGCACCCAGAGTATTCACGAAATGCCTGGCATCAGTAATTGCACACTGCAGACTTCAGGGGATTCAAATATACCCATATCTATACGACTGCCTTCTACAAGCGGACAGCCAACAAACTTTGGTAAAGGACTTAAATTATGCCATCAACCTTCTGCAGGCCTTGGGATATACAGTCAACATGCACAAATCAAGACTTGTTCCATCCCAAAGAATAACCTTTCTGGGTGCGGATCTAGACACAACCACCCAAATGGCCTATCTCACAGAAGAAAAACAAAGACAACTACCGGATTACTTCAAGAATCTGACAAGACAAACTCAGCTGACTGCAAGGAAAATCCTGCAGGCCCTGGGTTACATGGCATCCTGCATTCTTTTGATCCCACAAGCAAGGCTGCATATGAGAAAACTACAGTGGTACCTAAGGAGTTTATGGACTCAGCACAGTCACAGCTTAGAAACTTTGATCCCACTCATTCCATGCCTTCAAAAGGAATTTCTGTGGTGGGCTCAGGCCAGCCAGTCCAACAGGGGGTTGCCCTTCACAAAGCCAAAAGCCACCCAAACTATTACAACGGACGCTTCAGACCTAGGTTGGGGAGCACACATGGAGGGCAGAGGTATTCAAGGACAGTGGTCACAAAAGAAGCTACGCATGCACATAAATCAAAAAGAAATGCTAGCGGTGATGCATGCAATCGAGGCCTTCAAACTCTTTCTGCATCAAGGCCACCTACTAATAAGGACAGACAACACCACAGTTATGTGGTACATAAACAAGCAAGGAGGCACCCATTCCTACCCTCTTTGCAGACTGGCAATGAATCTATGGGATCTTTCCTTGAAACTCAATATACAGCTGCAAGCCCAGTTTGTGCCAGGGAGAGACAATATACTGGCGGACAGCTTAAGCAGAAATATCATGGATGCGCACGAATGGATGCTGCACCCAGACATCTTTCTACAGATAACACAATCATGGGGGAGGCCGGACATAGATCTATTTGCCTCCCCCCACAATCATCAACGAAAGAAATTCTGCTCAAGGACATACCACCCACAAGCGTGGAAAGTGGACGCCCTCTCTTTCAGCTGGAGAAATCTAACAGTGTATGCATTTCCACCTCTTCCATTAATGACCAAGGTGTTACTGAAGATCAGGACAGAGCAGCCAAAAGTGATTCTGATAGCTCCGGACTGGCCAAGACAGCACTGGTACCCACTGCTAAAGAGCATGTCACGTACGAAACCATGGCCTCTTCCTTTATGGCCACTTCTACTGACACAGCACAATTACAAAACTCTGCATTCCAACCTGAAAATATTGCAACTAACAGCCTGGAAAATACCTTGACTCCTCCTCAGGATAAGCTATCCCAGAGAGTGAAGGATATTATCATGGAAGCTCGCCGCCCTTCCACAAGAAAGGCATATTCAGCAAAATGGAAAATATTTCTCATTTGGAACAACACAAAGGGCCTAGATGCGACAGTAATGAGCATGGCACATATCCTGGAATATTTGGCAGAAATGTTCCACAATGGTCTGTCTTATTCTTCCATTAAAATTCATGCTTCAGCAATTTCAGCAGAGTACAACACTGATCCACCTGTCTTCTCTCATCCTCTCCTAAGACAGTTTCTAAGAGGAATCAAAAACATCAAACCTACAAGGAAAACACCTCTACCTGCTTGGGACCTTAACTTCGTGTTGGAAAAACTAACGCTGCTTCCATTTGAACCAGCAGCATCTGCAGATCTACAGTACCTTTCTTGGAAGACTGCCTTCCTTCTGGCCATAACCTCAGCAAGAAGAGTATCGGAGTTACAGGCCCTGATGGCAGTAGAGCCATTCCTTATTTTTCATCAGGACAGAGTTTCATTGAGAACCAATCCTACATTTATGCCAAAGGTGGTATCCAGGGTTTCATTAAACCAAGCTATTCACTTGCCTACCTTCTTTCCAAATCCACAAAACAAAGGGGAGAAACTTCTGCACACCCTGGACATACACAGACAGTTGCGCTACTACTTGGACAGAACTAAAAGTTACAGAAAAACTGACCAGCTGTTGGTAGCATATGCTGCTGGTACACAAGGAAAAGCAATTTCCAAACAGACAATTTCAAAATGGATAGGAAATTGCATTCGCTTTTGTTACTCCTTTCATGGAAAGACTGTACCAGCTAACATTAGACCTCATTCCCCGAGAGCCACAGCCACCTCCACAGCCTTCTTAAGAGGGGTGGCTACCAAGGACATTTTAGAAGCTGCCACATGGAGCTCCGTGCATACATTTGCCAAGCATTACAATTTACCTTTATATTCCAGATCCAGAGCAGGCTTTGCTATGGCTGTCCTGCAGGGTATTTTAGCTACACCATCCTTTACTTAGTCCCTCCACCCCCAGATTGGCTATGGTATTCTACCCATATGTGATGACTGCAGATGCATCCTTAAAGGACATAGTACAGTTTTGTACCTACCATAAATGTAGATGTCCGATAGGTATGCATCTGCAGTTACCCTCCCTCCTTCCCCTCTGTGGTATTTCTTGGGTACTTCCCCTCTTATACCTAGCTGGGGGGGATCTATTATGGTGTATTTGTTTTTATATTACTGTGCATGTTTGGATTTTTAAATGCATTTCTCCAAATTTAGCCTTCCTTAGAGGGCACCTGGCATCTGGGGCAAGAAAAACTGAGGAAGATGGCGTCAGCTGATGCTTTTATACCCCAGGCGCTCTGACGTCGGGGAATGTGCGACATCAGCCGATGCCGGACCCAGACTTTGGAATCCAGCCGACCGAAGGGCTGCCTGAGGCAGGACAACCCATATGTGATGACTGCAGATGCATACCTATCGGACATCTACATTTATGGTAGGTACAAAACTGTGCTATTTTCAACATGTTGACAAGTGAATGGAGAGCCCAGACATGGATCTATTTGCCTCCCCCCAGAATTATCAGTTGGACAAGTTTTGCACAAGGACTCCCCACAAACAAAAAAAAAAGTGGATGCTCTGTCCTTCATCTGGAAAAACCTGTCAGTCTATGTCTTCCCCCCACTGCCTCTGCTCTCCAAAGTTCTACTTAAAGTCAAACAGGACAAACCAAGGATGATCTTGATTGTTCCAGACTGGCCGCGCCAACACTGGTACCCCCTCCTGTGCAGTGTGTTGCAGTTATCTCCATGGCACCTGCCTCAGAACCCTTCCCTGCTGTCCCAGCAGCAGAACCAATTTCTGCACCCTCAGCTTCCAACATTGAAGCTTGCAGCCTGGCTAATCACTTATATTCACCCTTTTCATTCCTCAGCAAACCTGTGATGGATGTCATCTTAGAGGCAAAGAGACCTAGTACTGGAAAATCTTATGCTGACAAATAGAAAAGATTCTGTGCCTGGAACCAATCTCAAGGGATGGGCACAGCAGCACCCAATTTACCTCAGATTTTGCAGTACTTAACTGAGATGCTTCACAAGGGCCTGTCTTTTTCCTCCATTAAAATCCACGCCTCAGCCATTTCAGCTCATTATAACACAGAACCTCCCCTCTTCTCTCATCCTCTACTCAAGCAGTACCTCAGAGGCACAAAAAACTTGAGACCACCCAGGAGAGCTCCAACCCCTGCCTGGGACCTTAACTTTGTATTGGAGAAACTCACTCTACCTCCTTTCAAGCCAGCTGCTACTGCAGACTTAAAAATTCTTTCTTGGAAAACAGCCTTCCTTTTAGCAATCACTTCAGCTAGAAGGATATCTGAATTACAGGCCCTTATGGCAGTGGAGCCTTTCATCATCTTTCATGCGGACAGGGTCTCACTCAGGACCAGTCCATCCTTCATGCCCAAGGTGGTATCCAGTGTGGCTCTTATTCAGTCCATTCATTTGCCAACATTCTTTCCCAATACACAGAACAAAGGGGAACGGATTCTGCATTCCTTGGATGTGCACAGACAACTTAGATTCTACTTGGACAGGACTAAACCTCAAAGATAATCTGAACAACTGCTGGTAGCATTTGCTTCAGGGGCAGAGGGGAAGGCTATTTCAAAACAAACCATTTCTAAATGGATAAGCCATTGCATTCATTTCTGCTATAAGCACCATGGAAAACCTATCACCCAGGGGATCAGATCTCACTCCACCAGGGCTGCATCTTCTTCTACAGCCTTTCTCAGAGGTGTTCCTACCAGGGACATCCTAGAAGCTGCTACCTGGAGTTCTGTTCGTACCTTCACCAAGCATTATCATTTGCCAATTTTCTCGAAATCCAGAGCTGGCTTTGCCACTGCAGTCTTGCAGGGCCTTATAGCTGGTCCTAATGCTCTCTAATTGCCTCCTCCCTTCCTTAGCTTTGGGAATCCACCCAAGTATAATGACTGCAACAGTGAAACACGAAGAACATAGTACAGTTGAGTACACTTACCATAAATGTAGATGTTTGAGTGTATTCACTGTTGCATTCCTGGTTACCCTCCCTCCAGCCCCCTGACTTCTATTTGCTATACCTCTGTCTTCTTGTTTACTGTATTTAAGCTTTCTGGTGTATTTGCTTATAGTTGGAGGTGTAACCTTGTATATAATTGCTTCCCATTTTGGGGGCACCTGACATCTGGGGCAAGAAAAACTGATGTAATGGCGTCGGCTGCATGCTTTGTTCCCCTGACTACCTGACATCATGGAAGAAGAGACAGCAACCGACGCAGGACCCAAGACTTTGTTAATCAGGCCGGCTGAGGGCTACCTGCAAGCAGATAACCCAAATGTAATGACTGCAACAGTGAATACACTCGAACATCTACATTTATGGTAAGTGTACACAACTGTACTTTATTTGCAAAGTGCAGTTACTTTGAAATGTTTCTTACTCTGAGCTTCTGCCCAGTTCATTCGCACAGTGCTCTTTTTTTGAAATGCTTCTTACACTGATAAGAGGTGATTTCTTACAGTACAGTGTTTTCAAGAGTATTACAGTGCCTGAGAGACTTATTTCGCAAAGTTCAGTTATTCAGAGGCTTGTTGGGCTATTGGGCAAATACTGGTATAAATACCAGTATATTGGTACAAATACTGGCATAAATTTCAGCCATCTGTATAGTGTGTGTGTTCATGCATACTTGCAAAAGCCTTCACTGGTATGTGTTAATATAGCCGATGGATTTCAAAAACCTTCACCATTGGTCTTTGATCAGAATATTGCAGAGAGCTGGAGAATATTTGAGCAAGAGTATGATATTTTTGTACAAGCAGTTTATTCTGATAAAGATGCATGCACCAGAGCTTTCATTTTGCTAAACCTAGCTGGGTCAGAGACCATTGAAAGAGAGTGTTCATTTGTGCATGCACCAGCAGCATATGATGGAGAAAGTGAAAAACGTCATATTATTGTACAGGCTTAATCAAGGGATGACCCCGAGTGTTTGAAGCACAAGTTCAGGGAAATGTGTAACACCCAGACAAATATTACATTGGACAGGCATTTGTTTTACACAAGAGATCAAAAACCAGGGGAAACTTTTACAGTTTGTACAATTGACCTGAGAAACAAAGCTAAAATGTGTCGGTTTGGTGACTTAAAAGATGAGTTGATAAAGGACAGGTTTGTTTGTAGTATTAATAGTGGTGCAGTGAGAAGGATTTTGCTTCGTGACAGTGATTTAACGCTGAGCAAAGCTATTGAGATTTGTCAAATCCATGAAGTTACAGAAAGCAAACCAGTATGCTTGCAGGTGATGAGCATGATTTCAGCAGGCTTCAGAGCAAATGTAGACAGCATGCAACACATGACTAGCAAAAGCAGGCCTAAGCACATGGCAGCCACAGTCCCTGCGGGCTTTACTGGGGGTCCCATAGTTTTCCAGCAAGTTCTAAGAAAAGGACATGCTCAGTGCAGTGCAAGGGTGAGCCAATAAAACTCAAATCCAGCTTTATTGTTAACTGTCACAATTATGGTGCCATTCATGAATCTAAAAAAGAAAAATGCTTAGCATTTGGTCAGCAATGCCACAAGTGTAAAAAAATGGAACCATTTTCAAAAGTTTTTCAAATAAAGTAAACCTCACACAGTTATAAGGAAGGGTCACTCGAAAAGCAAGTTGATCATATCGAGAGCTGCATTTCTACTGTCTACGTAGGTGGTATATTGCAGTAACTTTGTTGGCAAAGAATTAACTGTTTTGTACTGTTCAGATCCGTGGTAAAACCAACAAGCTTAAAGTAGACACTGGCTCAAAGTGTAATGTTACGTCAGCAGACACATTTGCTAAGGTGAGAACTAATGAACATCTCAATGTGTCTAGTAGTGTGAAACTTGTTGCTTATGGAGGTGAAGAAATTCAAACTGAAGGCTCAGTAGAGCTTTCATGTCATTTGGGTAGGAACTGTTACAGCTTGTTATTTTATGTAGACCGAAGACCTGTGCGGCCATTGTTGGGTCTCCGAGACAGTTTGATAATGAATTTGCTTTCTTTTACCAAAGAAGTTCATCATACAAGCACATATCCTAGTTCCAATTTTACTGATGCTAGTTTCTCGGAGTATGCTGATGTTTTCGATGACAAGTTGGGCAAACTTCCAGTTGTGTAGTCTATGAAGTTAGACCCAGAGGTCAATCCAGTGGTCAGACCAGGAAGAAAAGTTCCAATAGCTAAGCAGAATAAAGTTAAAGCTCAGCTGGATAAAATGGTGCAGCAAGGTGTAATTTGTCCAGTTACAGAACAAGCTGAATGAGTGTTGTCCATGGTAGCAGCCCACAAAAAAGGCTCAGACGAAATCAGAATCTGTATTGACCCAAGAGATTTGAACAAAGCATTAAAGAGACCGCATCATCCAATGCGTACAATGGAGGAAGTTGCAGCCCTAATACCAAATGCCACTGTTTCTTTTGTCGTGGATGCAAAAAGTTCATTTTGGCAAGTGATGCTTGATCGCAAATCCCCATTACTGACTACTTTCAGTACCCCATTTGGCAGATATTGATTCCTCAGGATGCCATTTGGAATAAATTATGCAAGTGAAGTCTTTTAGCATGCAATGGAGCAAATTTATTTCAGGTTATCCTTGTGCCATTATAGTAGATAATTTATTGATTGGAGACAGTGATGAAGCAGAGCATGACAGAAGCCTTAAGAAAGAACTTAAAGCTCAATCCTCCGAAGTGCAAATGTGGACTACCAGAAGTTACATTTGTAGGTCATTGATTTGCTAGCACTGACTTGCGACCAGACCCGTCCAAGCAAGCAGCCATTCTTGCCAGCACCAGATAATGTTCAGGCTGTACAGCATTTTCCTGGTATGGTCAACTATTTAGGCAAGTTTATACCAGACTTCAGTGAGTTAACAGCACCTTTGAGAGAGCTGACATGCAAAAATGTTATATGGTCTTGGTTAGAACAGCATCAGAGATCATTTGAAGACCTTAAGCAGAAAATTGCCACCCCACCTACATTACGGTACTATGATGTCAGTAAACCAGTAACTCTTTCCAGTGATGCTTCAGAATTTGGTCATGGCGCAGTTATTCTTCAAGAAGGTAGATCAGTAGCCTATGCGTCTAGAACTCTTACCCAAACTAAAATGCAGTATGCTCAAATTGAGAGAGAACTTTTGGCAATAGTGTTTGTACATTCAAAGTTTCATGATTATATCTATGGTCAAGCTATTCAGATGAAAACTGATCACCAACTTCTAGTTACTATTCTAAAGAAGCCCATGCATTCAGCTCCGGTGAGTTTACAAATAATGCTGTTCAAATTGCAACAAAAGTACAACTTCAAAATGGTCTGTACAAAAGGTAAACTTCTTTATCTGGCTGTTACCTTATCCACATCACCCAGCAATACAATGGAACAGCTTCTTACAGAGAATTTTGACTTTGACTTCATGGAAGTGTGTAATTTTTCTACCATGAGACTTGATGAGCTGAGAGAACATGCCAAAGACTGATAGGATTTTGCAAAAGCTCAACCAGTACATTAATGTTGGATGGCTGTCAAAGCAATCTAGTGTACTACCTGAAGTGCAAACTTATTTTCCTTAGAGATAAGATGTTGATGGAAGATGGCATTATTTTCAAAGGTCCTAAAATTGTTGGTCCTGCTTCCTTACAACATAAATATATCCAGATTTTGCATCAGGGTCACCAAGGTCCTGAATCTACCAAAAGAATAGCAAGAGAACTACTATTTTGGCCTTCTGTAGTAAAAGACATTTAATAAGTACTTTCTTCTTGTTCAGTATGCAATAGTACTAAACTGCGTTTGCAAAAAGAACCACTTCAGCTAAGTCAAGTTCCTGAACTACCTTGCTCAACAGAAGACACTGATGTATTTGAGTGGAACAATCAGCATTCCTTAGTGTTGGGAGACTCTTACTCGAACTGGTTTGAGATTGATTTACTACCTAATCTAACATCCAATGCTATTATCACCAAGTTGAAACGTCATTTCTCAGTCCATGGTAATTCACACAAAGTTATTTCTGATAATGGTACTCAATTTACTAGTCAGTTGTTTCAGAAATTTGCAAAATAATGGGACTTTGTACATGATGTTCTCTTCGTGTTTCACTGTTGCAGTCATTACATTTGGGTAATCTGCTGGCAGGTTGCCCTCAGTCGGCCTGATTAACAAAGTCTTGGGTCCTGCTTCGGTTGCTGTCCCTTCTTCCATGATGTCAGGTCGTCAGGGGTATAAAACACGCAGCCGACGTCATTACCTCAGTCTTTCTTGCTGTGCGGTGCCCGAAGCAGAAGCAGTTCGCAAGTGCTGGTCAGCCTACTCCTGAAATTTTCGTTTGAGTTTCAGAACCAAAGTCTTCAACTTAAAGCTAAGTACCCCGTTGGGGAAACTTTATCTTGCTCCTTACCGATGTCAGTAAAAGTTAATAATTGTATTACTTGTGGAAAGCAAATACCTCATAAAGATTTTCATCTGTACTGCATTCCTTGCCTTGGCCCTGACCACGACGTACCTTGCTGTCGGTTTTGTGCTTTATTTAATCAGCGCACTATACGTCATCGGTATATTTTTGCCTCTAAATATTTCGGTTCTCTGTTTAATTATCCAGAAATGATGTCTGTTAGCCATCCGACTACCGGCATTTTGAAAAAATGCAAGGATAAAGACAGAGACAGGCCATTGAGGTCCATAACTGCTGACGACGCTTCTCCTGAGCCAGTCAACAGTTCACAGGTACTCAGTGAGGCTCTTTCGCAGCCCCTGATACCCGCTACTTCTGACTCGCAGGCCTCTACTGAGACCCATTCGGAGTCCGGTATGCTGCGAGATATATCAACTATGGAACCCGTGGATGTCTCTACCTTGGATGGTTCCGGAGCCGCTGTGCAGGCACCGGCTTCTGAGAGTGTATTCAGGCCTACAGACTTGCATATCAAACCAACTCCACCTTCAGTACTAAGGCCTAAATCTCGATCAATGTCGAAAAACACTGATGCCCAGGCCACATGTTCAGGCCCCCTATGCCTAAAAAACAAATAATCAAAATGGCTGAAGACCTAATTACTGTAATCAGGGGTAGTCAACCCCCCCCCCCCCTTCTAAGAGGCCTAGACCTGAGCTTGACTATGACTCTTCTGATCAGGACTCTGTTTCTTCGGACTCTAATGACCTGGATTTGTCCATACCTACTTATGAGGATTCTGATGCAGATGATTCCATTCCCTCTGCTTCCCCCCCTTGAGGATTTTTCTTTTGGTGAAACTTTACATGCCTTAAGGGAGCATTTCCACTGGAAAGTCAGGAATTCTCTGATTCAAAAAAGAAGCTTAGGGATTTTCTTCTTCTACCTCAGCATAGGCCCTTGGCTATACCTCCTGTACTAGACATTGTTGATGATGTGTTTTCTGAATCCAGTATGGCCCCTGATTTCCTGCCTCCAACACCTTGTAAACCTGACAGATACTACAGGGTTCCTGAGTCCCACAAGTTCCTTTCCAAAAAATCCTGTTTCAGATCCTGAAACCATTTCTCAAGGGCCTAAGGGCATTAAGGCTGCTACTGCTAAAAATCCTACCCCTTCTGATAGAGATTCCAGGGCGCCGGATAGATGGGGAAAAAAAGGTTTATACTTCTGCAACCTTGGCTATCAGGGCTTTAAACTGCCAATTTCATATGTTAAAATATCAACAGCATATTATTGGACTGCTTAAACAGAAAATGATGTTGATTTCTGCCTGTGTGGAAAATAAAGATTTACAGGATTTATTGCATTCTGCTGAAAAAGTTGGAAAACATACTTTGCAATGCGGTTTTGATTCTTTAGAGGCCTCTTGCAGGGCTGCTGTTACTGGGTCTGTGCTTAGAAGGCATACTTGGCTTAAGTAGCAATCTTTGCCTGATCATGTTAAAGCTAAATTGTTGGATGCTCCTTTAAATCAGGACCGCCTGTTTGGCAATAAGGCTGAAGAAGTTTTAAAAAAGATGGAAGATAAAGCTAAATTTATGCAAACTGTAAAAGATTTCTTACAAGTGCAACCTCCAAGATATTTAGTAGGCACTGGCCTACTAAGAATTGGTCCTTTCCAGGACCTTCCAGATCCTCTCAAGCCAAATCCAGACACACCAAAAGCACCAGGTTTCAGTCCCAAGGGACTGTCAGACCTAAGCAATGGGGGGCCTCCACTTCCAAATCTGGAAATAACAAGACACCCCCCCTATGGTAAACAGTCTCAATGACTTTCCTTTAAAATTACCAAGCACTTACCTTTCGGCTGCTCCTTTGGGGGGAAGGATTGCTCTTCATGCAAAAAACTGGGAACTCATAACCCAGGACAAATGGGTTTTAAATATAGTGTCCCAGGGATACAGATTTCATTTCCACACTTTGCCAACACCAAACAGATGGCCAGACCTGCCCCCAAATCAGTGGGCAGAGGCTCAGAAACAAGTACTTTCCCTATTAAACATGGGGGCTATTCAACCGGTACCAGAAGAGGAAAAGGGGAAAGGATTCTACCCAGAAAAGACAAAACATGGCATCCAATTCTGGATCTGTCTACTCTAAACACCTTTCTGGACATTCCAAAATTCAAGATGCTGACTCTTCACCAGTTGCTTCCTATGCTAGGCAAAGATGCCTGGTTGGCAACTCTAGATTTAAAAGAAGTTTACCTGCATATCCCAATTAGGTAATCTTGCAGAAGATACCTATGCTTCAAAGCAGGCTATTTGCATTATCCGTTCTTTGCACTGCCCTTTGGCTTGTCTACTGCGCCCAGTGTATTCACAAAGTGCCTGGCATAGTAATTGCATTTTTAGACGATTGTCTAATTCAGGCAGAAAACCAGGCCATACTTCTGAATCATCTGGCATTTGTGAAAAGGGTTCTAACTTGTCTAGGGTACACCATAAACGAAAAAAAATCACAACTGATACCCTCTCAACACATTACATTCCTGGGTGAAAGCTTGAATACAACTGCCCCGATGGCTTTCCTCACGCCAGAAAAGCAAATTCATTTGGTAACTTACTTCAAACAAGTGGCCACAAAATCCCTGCTATCTGCAAGACAAATACTGCAAGCCTTGGGGTTCATGGCCTCCTGCATTCTTCTAATTCCATATACAAGACTGCATATGAGGAAAATACAGTGGTACTTAAAAAGTTTATGGTGTCAGCATTGTCACAGCCTGGAAACAATGATTCATATCATACCTTGCCTATGCCTGGAGTTCCTATGGTGGGCATAGGCCTGCTACCAAAACAAGAGACTACCATTCACACTACCCCCTGCCTCCAAAACCCTAACTACAGATGCATCAGACTATGCATGGGGGCTCACCTGGCAGGGAAGTGCATTCAAGGCAAATGGAACCCAAATCAAGTGCACCTACGTATCAGTCAAAAAGAAATGTTAGCTGCACAGAATGCTCTGACAGCCTTCAAGGACTTCATTCATCCAGGACAATTAATGGTAAAGACAAACAACATCACGGTTATGTGGTACATAAACAAGCAGGGGGGTACACATTCCTACCCCCTCTGCAGACTAGCCATGGCATTGTGCAACACGGCCTTGAGCTACCAAGTGCAGCTAGAAGCTCAGTTCCTGCTAGGAAAACTGAATACCCTGGCAGATGGACTAAGTAGAAATCTCATGGACCCGCATGAGTGGAAACTGGAACCATGGATTTTCAACATGTTGACAAACAAATGGGGGAGCCCAGACATAGATCTATTTGCCTCCACCCAGAACTAACAGTTGGACAAATTTTGCACAAGGACTCCTCACAAAAAAAGCCTGAAAAGTGGATGCTCTGTCCGTCAGCTGGAAAAACCTATCAGTCTACGCCTTTCCCCTTCTGCCTCTGCTCACCAAAGTTCTGCTAAAAGTTAAACAGGACAAACCAAAAATTATTTTGATTGCTTCAGACTGGCCTCGCCAACACTGGCACCCACTCCTGTGCAGTGTGTCACAAATATCTCCATGGCACCTGCCTCAAACACCTTCCTTACTGTCTCAGCAGGAGAACCAAATTCTGCATCCACAGCTACCAACATTGATCCTTGCAGCTTGGCTAATCACCTAAATTCACCCTTAGCATCCCTCAGCAAACTTGTGATGGATGTCATCTTGGAGGCGAGAAGACCTAGTACTAGATAGTCTTATACTGACAAATGGAAAAGATTCTGTGCTTGGAATCAATCTCAAGGAATGAGCACAGCAATTAACCTCAGATTTTACAATACTTAACTGAGATGCTTCACAAGGACCTGTCTTTTTCCTCCATTAAAATCCACGCCTCAGCCATTTCCGCTCATTATAATAAGAACCTCCCCTCTTTTCTCATCCTCTGCTCAAGCAGTACCTCAGAGGGGCAAAAAACTTGAGACCACCCAGGAGAACTCCAACCCCTGCCTGGGACCTTAACTTTGTATTGGAGAAACTCACTCTACCACCTTTCAAGCCAGCTGCTACTGCAGACTTAAAATTTCTTTCTTGGAAAACAGCCTTCCTTCTAGCAATCTCTTTAGCTAGAAGGATATCTGAGTCACAGGCCCTTATGGCAGTGGAGCCTTTCATCATTTTTCATGCGGACAGGGTGTCGCTCGGGACCAATCAATCCTTCATGCCCAAGGTGGTATCCAGTGTGGCTCTTAATCAGTCCATTCATTTGTCAACTTTCTTTCCCAAACCACAGAACAAAGCGGAATGGATTCTGCATTCATTGGATGTGCACAGACAGCTTAGATTCTACTTGGACAGGACTAAAACTCAAAGAAAATCTGAACAACTGCTGGTAGCATTTGTTGCAGGGGCAGAGGGAAAGGCTATTTCAAAACAAACCATTTCTAGATGGATAAGCCATTGCATTCATTTCTGCTATAAGCACCATGGAAAACCTATCCCCCAGGGGATCAAATCTCATTCCACCAGGGCTGCATCTACTTCTGCAGCTTTTATCAGAGGTGTTCCTACCAGGGATATTCTAGAAGCTGCTACCTGGAGTTCAGTTCATACTTTCACCAAGCATCATCATTTACCAATTTTCTCTTAAATCCACTGCTGGCTTTGCCACTGCTGTCTTGCAGGGCCTTATAGCTGGTCCTAATGTTGTATAAATCCATCCTCCCAACCATAGCTTTGGGAATCTACCCAGATGTAATGACTGCAATAGTGAAATACGAAGAGCATAGTACAGTTGTGTACACTTACCATAAATGTAGATGTTCGAGTGCATTCACTGTTGCAGTCCTGGTTACCCTCCCTCCAGCCCCCTGTTTTTCTCTGAATATATCTCTACTTTCTGCTGCTATGCTTAAAAGCCTTTTTGGTGTATTTGCTTTTGGTTGGAGGTATATTTTTGTGTTTAAATTTTACTTTGCTCCCCATTTGGGCGGCACCTGACATCTGGGGCAAGAAAAACTGAGGGAATGACGTCGGCTGCATGTTTTATACCCCTGACGACCTGAAGTCATGGAAAAAGGGACAGCAACCGACGCAGGACCCAAGACTTTGTTAATCAGGCCGACTGAGGGCAACCTGCCAGCAGATTACCCAAATGTATTGACTGCAACAGTGAGTACACTCGAACATCTACATTTATGGTAAGTGTACACAACTGTACTTTAGTAGTAGTCGTCCAGAATATCCACAGCCAAATGGACTAGCTGAATGTGCAGTACAGAGTGCAATGCAATTACCTGAGAGGTCAAAGTGTGATAATACTGGTGTCTTTTTGGATTTACTTAATATCAGAAATATATCCCATGATGATATACTTGTCTCGCCTGCTCAGAGACTTCTGTCCAGGCAAAGCAGAACAACATTGCCTATTAGTTCAAGTTTGTTGAGGCCTAAAGCTAAGACCAACAGAACAATTAGAGCCCGGTTATTCAGAAAGTGTTCTTTCCAGAAGTCCACCTATTATAAATCAAGCAGATTTCTTCGTCCATTAAAAGAAGGAGAGAGAGTGAGGATACAAACGGCAAAATGTTTCGACCAGATTGGTCAAGTAACAATTATGTGTACCGAGCCAAGATCCTACTTCATAGAATCCGAGTGTGTGGAGTACAGGAGAAATCGCAGACATCTTCTTCCTGTACCAGAAGTGACATTGCAGCATTGCTCCTGTGACACAGACTCAAGATCTCCTGGCAATCCAGACAATGCTCCTGTTGCAGAATGTGTCTTAACTTCTACTTCCATTCCTTATGCTGTTCCTGATGTCCCTAAAGTTGAACATTCAGCAGAGACAGTCCCATAAATATTTCCATGTCACATGATTTGGTCATATTTCCAGACCTAGTATGAAGTACACAGCAACCTGGACATAATTGTCTATATGTATTTAGTTCTGTATAATTGCATGACAAAGAATTGTTTGTATTGATTGCATGTCAATTAATGTAGTCAATATTGCATGACTGATTTCTCAGAGGGAGGATGTAGAATAATGTGTGTGTGTTGTACCTTTAAGAAGCATTTCAAGGACAGCATATGCATATAAATGACAAACACATGCTAGCTTCAGTGCCATTTTGAGAGTCAGCCAGAGAGTGAGCATATATGAGTGTAATAGCTAGTTTGTTTATAAGTTTATCTAAGTTAAAGTTATTAAGCTTCAATCCTGATGTGTTTGTACATAATAAAATTGCTTAAACAGAACCCACAATGACTTGTCTATTTTATCCTGACTGGACGAGCGACACTACAGTTATCATTGCAAACCTCCCAATGTCTTCTCTGTAACATGCATTGCTGATGTCATCCATTATATGTTGTCCTGCAGCCTTGTAAAAGTCAGACTTGAGCTGTGGTGCTTGCCTTAAATAGAGTTCTGTAGTTTGTGTACTTAGTAGGGGTTCTATTCTCACTGCAGTCAACTGGAGTGTGTTTGTGAACTTGCTTGACATTACATAGAGCTTTGTACACCAGCATGTGAGCACTGTTATTACCATATTCTCCTCATCGGACACTGCTGATGTCATTAGCTGTATTTGATTTGTGGATGTGCAATGTTCCTACCAGAGCAGGGTCAGAGACTGGCATGGAGGCCAGGCAGGAGTCACCTCATCCTGTATGATACAGATTAGTGTGACATGGCTTTCAGTCTACCCATATACATCATAGCATGGTTTTTAGGCCCTGTGTTTTCCTGGTGAGAAACCCCTGTGGTCTCTCCAGCTGCTGCATGTGTCTGGTGAGGTACATGCAAAAGAGAGCATTATACTCTGTTTGTGTTGTAATGAGGTTCGAGTACAGTGCTGTAGTATAATCCTCAGACCTGAATACGATGGTGTGACATATGATTTGCATGAAGTTTTGATTGCTATGTGCATGTTCTCAGTGCTTGCATCACTGGGTTTCAGGATAGTGGAACTGTTGTCAGTTCTGTAATTAGCAGGGAATTCCACTTTGCAGAAGGACAAAATAAAGACACATTTTGCATTTATTTGTCGACTGTATAGCTATGTCACCACTCATTTGTCTGTGTTAGCCCCTCCTGTAGTATGTTATCATCATAGGTGGACTCAGTGATTGCAGTGACTGTGCAAGAATCAGCAGATGTGGTAAGCCAAAGGCTGTATACTTTAGCCTGAACTGTCAAGGAATAGATTCCAAACAGTAAAGGTCCAAGCACAGATCCCTGTGGGTATGCCAATGGTGACAGCTCTACCGGTACAGGTTAATTCACCAGCATTCACAGTATGTGTTCTGTCAGTGAGCCAATTGGTCACCCACCCAGTGACATAAGGGTTAATCCCTGGCTGGGAGAGAAGCAGAGCAAGCCACCCAGTGGTGTAAAGCTTGGCTCCAGATGCTTGTCAGTGTTGAAGTGACACCCTGACCCCATGTGCAAAATGAGAAAAGGGGGGTTGGGGGTGGATGGATGGATCTACATGGGGGATTGTGTCCAAACCCTAGCCCAGATCAGGATAGGCAATATGCACTGTCTTACCTTTATCCAGGCCTATCACACAGAATCAGTGGGCTGTGACAACATCAGAGATAGTCTATTGCATGACTCAGCACGAGCACCTTCCTGAAACGGTTGAATATACACTTCAACACACCCTCAACACAGACTGTGTTTCTGTAGAAGGATGTACATCAGCATACATCTATTTGAGTTGGGGGGACAGCACCTGATGCATCCATGTATAGACACATCCTGACTCTCCTCATCTGTGAGCTAGACCAACTTGTCATCATGGACGTTTTCCAAATGGGCATTAGTAATATCCCGGCTGTGTGCAGCAGACCTGTGCGAGTTGTCAATGCTACATCATCTGTTACATCTTGTAGATGTCCTCAAAGAGGTCATCGAGGGCATGCATGACAGTAACACCATCATTCTTTTGAACTTGACAAGCCCAAGGCATTTGACACAAATCCACACCGAGGTATCCACTCAGCAACTGTCAGATGTGGCCATAAACACCTATATCGCCATGTGAGGAGACCACTGTATCACATACTTGGCATCTAAATATGTTGAAATGTGTGAAGTGACCTATATTTCGGGTCCAGTAATCAGGTCCGTACATCAGGGCTGTCTGCTAGGCCCTTCCCGTCCCATATATAAGTCCCATACATCACAAATGACATATGCATCCTGTGTCCAAACAGCTGTCTGAAGGACTACAGATTGTGGGGAATCATTGACTCCAACTGTGATATTATTATTATTATGCAGACAGTATCAGTACACATGAAAGATTGCTGCCACAGCCATGTCATCACCTGCAACGACACAAAAACATGGAGGGATTTGTTACATCATGAAAACACACACACAACCCAAGTATAATGTAGACATCATACCCTGTAATCAGACCATTAGGTATGTTACCTGTGTCCTGAGATAGGTGGTATGCCAAATGTCCACCAGCATGCGGCCATAGTGCTGGCTACTCCCTTGTGTGTAGCACAGTTACTGAGTATGTGAAGGACATCCACATCACAGGCCATAATACCTCAGTAGTTTACAGCCTTCATCACACCAATAACAGAGTACAGTGCACCCTTCTTCATTAATCTCACCACACATCCTCCATTGATGTGTAACTGAAGTGTAGCACCTTTGCCACAGTAAGCTGTCACATATCTTGTTGGCCATACCTAGGTATTATTTTTGTGGCATAAACTACTGCCTGATGGTATGGAACTCTAGTCAAGTTGTTACACATGTGTGATACCTGTTCCGGCATAGCTGTTTGACAACATTAATGGCATGGGTAACATTTATGACAGTGTGGATTGTGCCATATGTACACATTATATATATTTATATGTATTTTATATATATATATATATATATATGTATATATATATATATATATATATATATATATATATATATATATATACACATGCATGCATACAAACACACACACACATTATGCATGTGTGTGTGTGTGTGTGTGTATATATATATATATATATATATATATAAAAATATAAAATATGCCATGCACACCAGTCAACTAGACCGTATTGATCAAAATGTCACATGCATGTATAGCAGTGTCCCTCCTAACACCTACAGCAGATGTTACTGTGTTAGGATAATGTGTGTGATTATCCTCCTGGAGTGCAGACCTGTCGTAATAGTTGTACAAGTGTGTTTGCGTAGAACAATCTCTGATCACTCTAAATCACATGTTATGTCAGAGACATGGGATTACTGGTGGTATCATTTTGATATTGTCCATGATTGTGCTGCTTCTTTTGCTTCTTTTAATGTTGTCCATAAGCCTTTACCTGTGTCCCATTTGCTGGAGACCTCTGCTGAGATTGCACTCGTATTCAGGCAAATCAGTTTGCATACCTTCATAATATGCACCCTACCCCAGTTGTATATAAAAATCTCTGATTGATGTCCTCTGCATTGTTCACGTAAGGCTGCTTATCTCACACAGACTTCTTCCCCATCGTTATGTCATCGTGTGTGACAGTCACATAATGCACATTTGCACTGTGCAGTCTGTACTGTACCATATCCGTATGTAATTGGTGTTGCAGGTACAATTGTCTACCATTGACATGTCCTCATCTGCTGCATATTAGGTCATTTCACTATTCCTTTTTCCCTGTGTTCATTCCTACAATTCATCTCTGTGTCCCTATTCAATGCATACACTTCCCCTGAGTGTTTATTTTACATGGCAGTCCATGTACCACTACAGATAATTTACACAGCTTCAGTACAGAATGCCAGGAATGGGATTTCACAATACTTTGCAGTGTGTGCACTCTCCTGTACTGTGTTTGAACCATATACATAACTGTTGTACTTTTCAACTGTCCAGATTTTTGCATTATATTTTTTGGTCTATTCCTTATAAAATTTGTGGTTTTCTGCCACATCACTGGGATGATCTCAGGACTGATGCCACTAAATTATTATATACATTTGAGTTTCAGACTTCAAATCCTTCAGAAAATGTATCTTAACACAAACCTTGTTATTCTAGCACATTTCTAAGTTTAAAAGAGCAAATATGTAACATCTGTCCCCATTTCTGAGTCATTGTCCCCCCCATCGTGTTTGGCTTTCTCCAGATTTCTTTCAGTAAGGCGTTGAGTGTTATGAGAACTTGTATGTTAAGCCCTAGTGATCATTGTGGCATTCCCTGCAAACATGCTGACTGTGCTCTGATGTAAACAGGTTTGTTATCCGTGTTGCTTTGCATGATTTCTTGTCCTGCAACACTGTTGCCAACCACAAAAAATGCTCTTACTTATGCTTAAACACTGTGCGCGGCATAAATATGTAATTAGCACTGCTGCTTACCGTGAATCACCGCTCACAAATGTAAACTACATGTAGGCTTCGTGCGAAGCCTACATGGAGTTTACTGAATCACATGGATATGGTATTTGTTGCTGTTACATTTTTAAGGTTGTAAATGTACCTAGCTTTATAAACCTGTAAATTGAGCTGTTTGATGTGTTTTTCTATATTTGACCTTCTAGCATTTTCAGTTTTACCATTGGTCAGAATTTTCCCAGCAGTTACCTTTGACCAGATACCAGGTGGGGACCAAGGAGACATTCATCATAGCCAACATTAGTAGAGAGTCAGTCGAATAGGTCTGTGTTAATATGTAAGGGAAGCATGCATGTACTCACACTTATTAGTACTGCATGCCATCTTATCAGGAGTGGAAAACCTTCAAGGAAGAAAACCGAGGAAAACTACATTGGAAGGAACCATCATAATCCAATTGCTGAGTGGATCTCAACACTTAACAGCCACCAGACTTTCTTCCATGGAAAAGGGGACAGATCTGATGATGTGACTTTCTGGGGAATTGCTCTGATGAAGCATGGAAACCAAGAGGTATCGAAGTGAAAAAGAAAGCCTTAATCTTGGTGGCAGAAATTGACCAAAAGAATGTACAGAATGCAATTGAACATAAAATGCTTGTTAATCATGGGGATTTATAATGTAAACCAAAATAGTCATGCAATATTCATTCAATGCATTCAAAAAAATAAGTGCTTGCCTCTGCAAAGTATTGATGATTCAGCCAGTGATGTATTGCTAGACCACCCACAAGATAATGCAAGCATTGCTGTCCTGCAGCTCAAGCATATTGGTGTGTGTGTTACAGAAATTAGTGGCAGCACTCACTATCCTTGGGTTTGCAATTATTGTGCCTTTGGTCCTACTGCTAACTGTGGAGAAGTATCCATATTTTTCAGAGACCCAATTATTTTGTGACAGATCCCCTGTGATCCTAACCTAGAACTCGTGGAGGTCCAGCTTGCACTAAACAAGGCCACATATTGTATTATCATTAGTTGTAGGGTACTTTAAGTGTTCCCTGCTGATCATGACAATTAACTTAGTGCATCAGAGGAAATTGCTATCAGTCCCAACACTCTTATCCTAGGCAACATATCTACCCAATTATCAATCAACTGGCAGTTCTATACCACCAATATGCCCAACTCTTTCTAGAAGTTGTTCTAATTCTCTGGAACAAATTGTTAAGCCCCAGTATTCTCTTTTTTATATACCACTGTGATGTCCCTGGGCCAGTAATCAAGAAGCCTGAATCCTCAACACTGACACTGTAGAGGGGCATTCACTTGGAATACAAATGGAGAAACTCAGTATTTCCAGACGCTGACTTCTCTGCATCAAACACAGTTTCCTTAAGAGCACACAGGGAACACACTCCGTATGGGGTCTGGATCTCTCTTTGTCTCCCTCCAGGACCACAATAAAACTCCCCCACTGGTACAGCTGTAGGGTTAGGTCCTTGGCCGGAGTATCCAAGCCAAGTCCTCCAGCACCCTGTCTGTTAACTTAGTTCTTTGTGTCCCTGCTCCAAGCAGCTGATACACACACATACACACACCTGGGAAAGACTGGCACAGATTTACCTGCTGTGCCCCATTCAGCCCAGAGTATAAGGTAGTTATCACTGCCACCAGACACTCCACAACCAAGTCCTCCATTCCCCTCTCTGTTAACCTAGTGCTTTGTGTCCTGCTCCAAGCAGCTGACACGCGCACACACACACACACACACACACACACACACACACACACTCTGTGAGATTTAATTTTTCACACAGATACACACACCTGGGAAAGGCTGGCACAGATTTACGTACTGTACCCCCTTCAGCCCAGAGTATAAGGTAGTTATCACTGCCACCAGACACTCCACAATCAGCTACCTTAAAGCCCTTAACAAAGGGTGTCCCATTATACTGTGCAGTATTAATACGAATACAAATGGTTGTAGTTGACCAAGACAGCTAGGTCTTCTGTAGTGGCCCATACAGTGTCACCAAATAAATGTAAACCCTCTCAAAGGTTAAACAGTTGCTAAAAGGACCTGCCACAAAAAGTTTTAAATATATTTAATAATGCATAATAAAATAACAAAAAAATACTGAATATACATTTACAGTAAACCACAGTGTTCAAATCACAGGAAATATTGAAAATAACATTGATGGACAGACTCAATAAAAACAATATCTAAACTAAGCTTCACTATATTTTCCTGACCAAATCTAGAAGAATTGCTATTCCCTACTTACTTAATAGAGCAGGGCAGATGATGTGGTGAATGGTTGTTCTTGTTGTCAGGTCCAAGACAGAATACTCAGTACTGTGAGATTTCCCACTGTAATATCTAAAACATAATTATCAAGATGGCTGGCAGAATGACCTCATTTGGTCATCTGACTGTAGGTTCTCACAGTATCCCTCTTTGAAACTGAGATAGGAATTTAGCATAGACAGCTACAATACACATGTAAATGTTTATGGCAGTGTCCTGGAGCTTCCCCTCTTTTTACTGAGCTAATGAGCAAAGGCATCTTCCAGACATGCCATCTTCGGTCTTATTCAGAGCTGTGAGCTAAAACACTTCCATGGTCCAATATGTAGTCCAATTATAACAGTGTTTTTCTTAAAGTAAGAAGTAAGCTAGCTGTTTAACCCCTCCTCTGTCCACAAGGACCCATTGTTGATATATTTTTTTAACATTAGCAACTTTACAAACACATTTTGTTTTTCAAATGCCGTACAGTTCTAATACATTTGTAACATAAGCATCTGTCCAAATCAGTTAGATATTCAAATGCTATACAGTTCTAATACATTTGTAACACAAGCATCTTGTATAAATCAGCATGATATTCGAAGGACATGTCATTCTTTACAGAACTCCAGCTGGCTGTGGTAGCACTAGCCCATATCATCACAACCACACCTGTATCTCATCTTCCATATTCAGACCTGATCACAAAACCAGTGTTTTCTCCTTTAAAACCAGTGGTAATCTCCCTGTAGTTGCTGATATCTTTATAAAAAATTTCCAAGGTCAGCCTATTACAACTCAGAAATGGTCTGGGGAATTTTCAAAGTAAGCCTTCTCTTGTTGACCCCATTACTAAAGCTGCTGCCTTAATTTCTGATCTCTACTCGCATCTAAATATTTGTGTTAACAAGTCAGTCCTTTTCTACATTAAATATGGTGAGACGTTTAAGAATAAACTCTTACTACAGAATACTCCTATTATTAACTTGTATAATAAAAAGAAAATAATCAACCTGCTTAATAAGTTACCTTCCATTCACTTCAAAAAACACTGAAGCAAATTTGTAAAGACCTCAAACCTGCCATTACTAGCCACCGTAGCTAGCTCAATGAAAGGTAATTATAAACCTTTTTTCAATCTTCAGTTGTTTCAGGAAACTTGGAAACAACACCCAACAATTCTCTGAGCTTGTTTACCACAGAACTACTCTTTTGAACCACAGGAAAATAGCATTATCCTAGCTAATAAGTTTAGTGCTAATGTTACTTCACCCTCTGGCTTAGTTCCCTCTTCTCCTTTTTCTACCTCAACTCCTTTGACAACCATGCTCAAGGCTAAGGATACCATTTCTGTATATCTTGACAAAGTACTGGAGTATCTGCTTATCATTGCCAAGTACAGCTTGTCTGAGCTTCTCATTAAACTTTTTATTGTCCGCTTCCCCATGGTTTATGTATCTGATCCTTGTGGAGCAGCCACTGTGATGCCATTGCATAAGGTTGACCCTACCAGTAATCCAGCCTCTCCAGTCTTGTATGCAATACTACAGGAATGCATACTTTCTGAACGTGTAAATCTAGATATAAGAAATAACTTAGACCTGGACCAACACCAGTTTGCCTTTGTCAAAGACGGAGCTTTTATCTTTAACCTTGTGATCTTCTTTGGAAAAAAAAAGTTTCAGAAACTGTGGGTAATGGTCATTCCAGGTAATGCTACCTAGCTAAGACCTTTGATGTAATTCCCCATTTAGCTGTTACTGACAAGCTTTCAAAAGTTGGTGGAGATTTCCTCTGAATGCAGAAAATTGATTAGTGAAGTCGCACAGGTACCTAAATTAGGCTCAGTTATCTTTGACATTCATTTCACTGATATTCAGTCCAGCATCCTGGTCTTCTGGTTATTTAAGTTTGCAGATGATTTTTAACTTGCTGCCTTTATTTGTTCACCCACTGACTCTGTTACTTCGCCAAGTGCTAGACCATGCAAGTACATGATGTAAGGGCAATGGCCTCAAATTAAATGCTACAAAATGTAGTGTAGTTCTGTTTAGGAAATTAAACCTTTCTACCTCATATCATATAAATAACTGATACTGTTATCATGGGACCTGGCCGTTTTTATAGACAATCCACTGTCCATTTGACCATCATGTGTCTACAATAGTTAGAAAATCTTTTTATCTGGCCCATCCAGTCTCAAAAGGCATTTCCTTTAGAGCTAAAGGATTTTTTCCTTTTATATGCTTCTCTCGGTTTACTATCAAATTGTCGATCCGAGGTGTTGGAGTGCATTCGAACATTTAATAGTAAACCGCTTCTCTCATTAGGTCAGACATCAAATATAATGCCCCCTTTGACATCTGTTTGTTCATGTATATTACACAACTTGAGAGACCCTAAAGAATCCCCAACTAAAGTGATCATGGGCCTCAGGTCATGCACTTACTCTGATAGATGGCAACCATTGTCTTGTATTTTGCCTTTTGCCTTTTGCCTATTTACTCCTCCTTGGCAGTCTTTGCCTTGCTTGTTGTGAAACACCCAGCCCTATTTAATCTTGTATCCCTCCGTAGAACCATTGATTCCGTGAACACCTGCACCAAGGCTCTTGATATGCATCAACAGTAAATATGTTCCATTGGATTGACAGGATAGATATCTATGCAAGCACATTCCTCACCTTTGGAATGAGTCTTCTGTACATGTCAAACAGAGCAACACTCTGACCACATTCCAAGCAAGCTTCAGTAATTGGATGAGTAGCAATAAATTCTTCTCAGGGCTGTATTACATGGCCTTCCTGGACAAAGTAGGAGAGCACTTTTACATGTGTTTTTTTTTTTTGCTCCAAGATTTCATTTGGTTGGACTCCTATTGGTCTTAGTGACTGACTGCGTGGTATCCACACACAAAGCTATGTATATGTAGTGCCTGTGAGAACAATGCTGATGTATAACACAAATGCACAAGCATTTTGTACTGCTGAATGGGAATTTCATACACCAAACTTGTCAGCTGTTGCTGCTTTGTCTCCTGTCACAACTAGAGTTTTTTCCTAGAAGCTTTCTTGAAACTGGCGTCAGTTTGAATAGCATGGGTTCCATTTCTATGCTACAGAGTTTAGTCTTTCAGTTTTTTTTTATTTTAAGACAGCCAAATCCTACTATATTTACTTCTACAAATGGTGCTTCTTTCTCTAAAGTTTTCCAAACACTTATAAATTGGTCCCCCTGCTAAGCTGCCAGCTGCAACCTTTCAGTTTCTGTGTTGTCAGTCAGCCAGTTGTGTGCATTCTTTACTGCAATGACTCACATTTTGTGCTGGAATGCCCTGCAAACTATGGTTTTGGCTTGAAAAGCAAAAATGTCTGCACTAGACTGCAAGCTGTTACAATCTCTTAGCTTTTCTGTTGTAAGACATCCAGTACTGCGTTCACTACCACCACAGATGGCACTTTTTTGGTAACGCCAGTGAACAGAAACTGATAAGAATTTCAGGATTTCCCTGCTGTAGATTGCTGACTGTAATCTCTCAGTTTTGCTAAGTCATTTGACTGCTCTGTGTTTTCTAACTGCAAATGCATCTTCCTGGACCTCCTCCTAAACATTGAGTAACATCTACAGCCAATTGTTTGTGCGTTATGTGAGTCTTGTTTTAATAATTGTAATAAGCAAGACAGTCTAGGTGATCATTTGAGCTGTCCTATAGGAACTGTCTGGGGTCCTAATGAAGAGATGAAAAGTCAGCAAGCAAAGGAGCGTAATAGTGCTGAAATTGAATTCATAGGTAGGTACTAGGCTATCGGCCCAAGGGCTGAAGTAAGCCTAGCCAACAAGGTTCCCTGGCGTACACCACCCAAGAAAGTTATTTTTCTGTGCCCCTGTCGAGCAGAGCCACAGAAGTGATCCTTGGGGTGTATTTCCTATTTCTCATCCACTCATCAAGATTTTTCTTGATGAGTGCTAATGAGGAACTCTGCTTGATATAGATGGGTAGCTTGTTCCAGAGTATGGGAAGTCTCTGGCGCAGGAATCTATCCCTCCAGCATGTCCTGTTTATTGTGGTGACAAGGTTTAGGTCCCTAGAGTGTGTAGCTCGGAGGGATTGGGATTTCTTTAGGTGTAGCATGTCCAGCAGCTCTGGGTTTGACATAGCTTTTATGTTAGGCAGAGATCACCTCGGAGTAGGCGATATGCTACAGAGTAAAGCTGGAGTTTTTTTGAGACAGTCAGTGTAGGGCATCTGTTTGAGGCCGGTAATCCTCTTTGTGAGGTACTTCTGTGGCCTTTCCAGTTGCTGCAGATGTCTTGTGAGGTACATTCCAAAAGGGGCATTGTACTCTATAATGGGTCTAATGAGTGTCGAGTAGAGGGGAACAATGGCCTCTTTTTTTCCAGAAAGAGAACCCTTTTGTGATAAGGTGTGCCACATAGAAGGATTTCCTGACTACTGTGGTGATGTGATTATCAAAGGAAAGACTACTGTACACCTGGGTCCCAATGTCTGTTATCACACAGTCGGCGTTAAGTAGACTGCCACCTATGTGGTAGTTCATGGGTTCAGAGTTTTTACCAAAGGGGATGACGATTCACTTTTTGGCATAGAGCTTGAGGCCATGGCTCTGACATCAGGCATCTGTCTCAGTGAGGCCCTTCTGTAGGATGTCCACATCATTTGGGGACTTGACTATGGCTCCTAGTTTGCAGTCATCTGCGAACTTCGGTAGCAAAGGCCTTCTGTGTTAGCCTGTGCTTCAGAGAAGTAAATACCAAACAGGAGAGGTCCCAAGACTGAACCCTGTGGTACTCCACTTGTCACTGGTTTGAAGTCAGTTTTGGAGTCTGCAACTTTAGGAGTCTGCAACTTTTACAGTACGAGTTCTGTCAATGAGCCAGTTGGCAACCCTTCTTGTGATGATGGGATTTATACCTAGTTTAGTGAGTTTAGCTATAATTTCAGAATGGGGGGATGGTGTTGAAAGCCTTGGTGAGGTCAGGATAGCCTGTGTGAACCACCCTACCTTCATCTACGGCTTTGGTGACTGCCTCATAGAAGTCAGTCAGGTTCAGGAGGCATGATCTGCCTTTCACAAATCCAAACTGGCTGGGGTCCAGAGTTTGGAGGTTACTAGTATCTTTGTTTATGAGTTCCATGATGATACTGTCCATGGCCTTACAGACCAGGCTCATCAGGCTATAGTTCCCAGGATCAGTGGTGGTTCCCCCTTTGTGGAGTGGGATAACTCTTGCTGTGTGCCATTCAGTGGGCACAAAGCCTGACATGACGCTATGATTGAACATGGTGCTTAGGTGGGGAGCTAGTTCATTCTAAAGTTTGTGTAAAATGCAGCCTGCGATGTCAGGTCCCATGGATGCTGTATTTTTGGCTTTAGAGAGTGCAGCTTTTCCCTCCGTAGTTGTGATTACGGGGACTCTGCATTCTTCATTTATAGATATGGGCCCTTTAGGGGGTGAGAGGGGGGGTAAAGTTGACACTGAACCTATCTGCCAGGATGTTGGAAATATCAATTGGTTCTGTAATACTCATGCCGTTGTGTTGTAACTCAGAGCAGATCTGGGTGTTGCCATTAAGATTCTTCATATAGCTATAGAATGCTTTGTGGTTGTCCTTAGAATCAGTGGTGATTTTGTTTTCGTACCTAGCTTTGGAGGATCTTGTAAGGGATCTCATCTTCTTACTGAGGCTGACCAGGGAGCTCATCCACTTATGAGATTTTACTCTCTTTTGCAACAGTTTCTTCCTTCTGTTGTAGAGTTTGTTTATGGCAGGGGACCATCAGATTGGCTGTCATACCTGCCTGGGCTATAAGATCGAAAAGCTCTTCCATGTCTCTTTTCTTGTAGTCCAGGGAGGCAAGTCTCAGGTCATTCACACCAGCATGGACAATGACAGAGTCATATTTGTACTTGTTGTGGAGTGACCTGAGTGCATGGGTTATGTGGTGGATCCTGGCACCTGACAGGCACCTGACAGTAACCTTCTCCTTGTTTAGCCTGTTGAGTGGGACATCAGTGTGCCTGACTATAGAGTCACCTATGACTTCATCCTTAAGTCTTTATGAGTACCTTCATGAGGAGGATCCTGTTTTTAACAAAATCTCATTAAGGTGACCCTGATATGTAGATTGTATTTATATAGCACATATCATGGACAGAAGTAAGTCGAAAACAAAAAAAGATGGCTGGGTGCACAAGACCCAGGACAAAAAAAAGTGCCCAATCCTGGTAAGCACACTGGCACCAGGACTGGAAAAAATGACAGTGTGGAATCCTCAACATACGGAAACATTCCTACAATGCGGCCAGACTAGGCCCAGGGGGAGGATGGCCCACCTGTTGTAGATAGAAGTAACAGTCCACAAAAATCACAAAAACTGATAGGCCAAAGAGGAGCCATAAAAATGATAGAGTGGTCTGTTGGCAATAAGAAAGAAATTATGTATTGTTACTATTATGCAAAAAGCCCAGAATTTCCAGACACAGGATATACGAAAAGATTGAGAGAGAAATTAGAGGAAAGAAGAATACTTCCACAGGAAAAACTCTCAGAAGCTTCAAATAAAAAATTGCATTCACTAATGCAACAGATTTTTGAAAAACAGTATATAGACCAATAAACTTTGTTTGGAAAAAGAGGCATCTGAGAAAGTGTGAAAATGTAAGCAACAAAGACCTAGATATTTTTGAAAAGTATAAAAAAGAAATATGGATATGGGAGAGAGAGAGATTTCATATGGTGCAATATTTATGCAAAGGAGAAAGCCAAATTAATAAATAAAAAGAAGACAGTCCCAAAGATATTTAAAGAGAAATACAGGCAAAAGCATCCAGATATGGAAAATTTTACAATAAGAATAGTATAACAAAGATGGAACGTAGAAAAGAAAATTAGTAAAGTAGAACTTAAAAAAAAAAATAGAAGTTGAAGTTATGGAGTGCTTGCAAAATGAAGGATTTAATGTAGGTCTAACACAGATTACTTTGCAGCACGATGGAGTGAGTCCTCAAAGTTAGGAGAAGCAGGAGGATCAGGAGACATCTGAAGAAGAAATATGGACATGGGAAAGAAAAAGAGATTTAATATGCTGTAATATTTATGCAAAGTAGAAAGCAAAATTAACCAATACAAAAAGAGCAGCACCAAAGATATTTGAAGAGAAATACAGGCAAAGGAATCTGGATATGGAAAATTTTACAATACAAAAAATAAGACAGAGGAAAAGTAGAAAAGGAGATTAGTAATGGAGAAGTTAAAGAAATAGAAATTGAGGTTGTGGAGCACCTGCAAAGTGAAGGGTTCAGTGTAGAAAATCTAATGCAGAAAGCACCACACCAGGATAGAGCAATGGATATCCAAACTAAGGGTAAACCAGTGGAACAGGAAGCAATTGGTCAGGTGCCATATCAAGATATTTTGGAGCCTTCCGCAGAAAACCAGTATAAATGTTCACTGAAAGCTAGACAGCAAGGCAAGGAACAGGAAACTGGAAACTCTGATGTAGTCAATATTGAGGAATGATAGGCCAGTGAGTTCTCATATGACAGAGCAACGGATGGCACAGGATGAAATTGAAGAGAATATGCCACAAGAAGATGTAATAGAACTTTCTATAGAATCCCAGCAGGAAATGGAAAACAAAAAATGTTGAGAAGAGTTGCTTGACTTAATAGACATAGACATATTAAGATCAATGAAAGAAATAGACTGCAGAAGGTCAATAAAAAAACAAAAAGTCAGAAGTTTGATGAGGCAAATAAACACGGTAATTAGGACTCTCCATAACAGAAGTAAACAGGATAAATTACTGTGCAGCTAAATTACTAACTGATAAAAGTTCTACCACAACAACACAGGCTAGTGAGGGAAAGGAAGGGGAGAAACTGAATACCATCATGGAAGTATCAAATAGAAAAAGCTATAAAGCAACTAAGACCAGAAGTTTCAGTATTAGAAGAGTATAGAAAGGGAACAGATCAACAAAAATGCTCAGAATGATAGACGTGATAAAAACATTGTGCAATATTAGAACAGTTTAGGATCTGTCATGCACTATTGCAAATAACAAACTAAAAATTTCAGTACAGGTGGAGAAACTTAGAAGATACCCAGATAAATATAAAGGAAAAGAACAAAATAAGCAATTTATTGATGACCCAAAAAAGTTTTTTTTAGAGAGAATTGAAAAACAAGGTAAAAGGAGTTGAAAGACTGTCAAAAAAAGAAGAAATAGATGCACTGGAGAAGTTTCTATGAAGATCCTGTGGAAGACAACAAAGATGCTAAATGGATAAAAGAAGTAAAAGAAAGAATAAGAAGTTTAAAGGTACAGGATATGAAATGGGATGAAGTTACAGCCAGAGAGATTGAAACAAAGTTATGAGAGACTTAGGGACACAGGGTGGTCTCACCTTCAATAACCACATCACCACAACAGTCAGGAAATCCTTCTATGTGGCACACCTCACCACTAAGGGCTTTTCATCAAGAAAAAAGGAGGTCATTGTCCCACTGTACTCATCCCTCATTAGACCCATTATAGAATACAACGCCCCATTTGGTATGTACCTCTCAAGACATCTGCAGCAACTGCAAAGGCCACAGAAATACCTCACTAAAAGAAACACAGACCTAAAGCAGATGCCCTATGCTGACCACCTTAAAAAACTCCAGCTATACTCTGTCGCATATCGTCTACTCTGAGGTGATCTCTGCTTAACATACAAGGCCATGTCAAACCCAGAGCTGCTGGACATGCTACACTTAAAGAAATCCAAATCCCTCAGAGCCACACACTCCAGGGATCTAAACCTTGTCATCACAATTAACAAAACATGCTGGAGGGATAGGTTTCTGACCCAGAGACTCCCCAGACTGTGGAATAGACTGCCCATACATGTCAAGCAGAGCGCCTCTTTGGCCCTCTTCAAAAGGAACCTTGATGATTGGATGGGAGAAAGGAAATTCACCCCGGGGATCACGTCAGTCGCCCTGCTAGACAGGGGTCCAGGAAAGTAAATAGTCCGGGAAGAAATAGCCAGGGAATTATTATGGCTAGGCTTGTATAGGCCATAGGGCGGATAGCCTAGTACCAACCTATGAACCCCAGGCCCAGATGAAGTACCTAACTTGTGGTTAAAAGTACAAACATCTTTGCACAAAGATTTAGCCATGAATAAGAACTATTTGTATGCTCACCCCGAACAGACACCAACCTGGCTAACAACAGGAAAAACAATGTTCCTACTTAACAGGGAACCTGCAAGTTATCCCAAAAATTATAGACCAATAACTTGCCTTCCAATGTCATATAAACGACAGGAATTGATGTCGAAAAAGTTTATAGTCATTTAGAATAAAACTCAATTATGGCAGTAGAACAAAAGGGCAATAAAAGAAAGTCATATGGAACAAAGGATCATTTGTTGTTAAAGTCATAGTGGAGAACTGTAAAAAGGGGAAGAATCTAAGTATGGCATGGTTTGACTAGAAAAAAGCATTTGATAGTATTCCACATTCATGGATAAATGAGTGCTTAATGTATAAGATGTACCGTACACTGATCGGCTACATTACAGTGACCTAACTTGTGTCTGACGAACTTGGCCTTCCTCCAGTGACTGTAACTCGGACTGCATCAACCTACCCTGTCCATTCTAGGAACAGAAACTCTAAGCTCTAGCTCTGCTCCTGCCCTAAGCGGCTCCTAACTTGTGTCTGACGAACTTGGCCTTCCTCCAGTGACTGTAACTCGGACTGCATCAACCTACCCTGTCCATTCTAGGAACAGAAACTCTAAGCTCTAGCTCTACTCCTGCCCTAAGCGGCTCCTAACTTTTGTCTGACGAACTTGGCCTTCCTCCAGTGACTGTAACTCAGACTGCATCAATCTACCCTGTCCATTCTAGGAACAGAAACTCTAAGCTCTAGCGCTACTCCTGCCCTAAGCGGCTCCTAACTTGTGTCTGACGAACTTGGCCTTCCTCCAGTGACTGTAACTCGGACTGCATCAACCTACCCTGTCCATTCTAGGAACAGAAACTCTAAGCTCTAGCTCTACTCCTGCCCTAAGCGGCTCCTAACTTGTGTCTGACGAACTTGGCCTTCCTCCAGTGACTGTAACTCGGACTGCATCAACCTACCCTGTCCATTCTAGGAACAGAAACTCTAAGCTCTAGCTCTGCTCCTGCCCTAAGCAGCTCCTAACTTGTGTCTGACGAACTTGGCCTTCCTCCAGTGACTGTAACTCGGACTGCATCAACCTACCCTGTCCATTCTAGGAACAGAAACTCTAAGCTCTAGCTCTACTCCTGCCCTAAGCGGCTCCTAACTTGTGTCTGACGAACTTGGCCTTCCTCCAGTGACTGTAACTCAGACTGCATCAACCTACCCTGTCCATTCTAGGAACAGAAACTCTAAGCTCTAGCTCTACTCCTGCCCTAAGCGGCTCCTAACTTGTGTCTGACTTAACTTGGCCTTCCTCCAGTGACTGTAACTCGGACTGCATCAACCTACCCTGTCCATTCTAGGAACAGAAACTCTAAGCTCTAGCTCTACTCCTGCCCTAAGCGGCTCCTAACTTGTGTCTGACTAACTTGGCCTTCCTCCAGTGACTGTAACTCAGACTGCATCAACCTACCCTGTCCATTCTAGGAACAGAAACTCTAAGCTCTAGCGCTACTCTTGCCCTAAGCGGCTCATAACTTGTGTCTGACGAACTTGGCCTTCCTCCAGTGACTGTAACTCGGACTGCATCAACCTACCCTGTCCATTCTAGGAACAGAAAGTATGTTTGGGCTCCAATATTGTTGATGTGTTTGGCTCCCATTGGGTCCCCTAAAAGAGTTTACAGCTGCTAGTTTTCTAGCCTCCAACAGCCAGCTACCTCTCGCTTCTTACCTCCCCCCCCCTTTTTGTACTCACTTCTCTTCCAGCCACTCTTTTACCTTATTTTTTCCCTTTACCTCCTCTTTTTCCTTCCCCGCTTTTATCCCCTCTCGCTATCCTTTTCACCTGAACTATATAGCAAGTTACCCTCCTCTCCCGGCTACTACCTTGCTGCTACCTTGGCTCCTTCTGGCCCTATTCAGACTGTAAAGCTCATCACTGTCCTTTCTTCTTAGTAACCTCCACTCTCTACCCTAACTGCCCATCTATCCGCCTTCTTATCTATTCTGACTCCTTATCTGTAACCTGCTTTTTTTCTATCTCACCTCTTTCAGTCCTCCTGTCCTCCTGCTGTATGCTTTACACTACCTCTATATTATCTAACACTGTTTAACTTACTGGTGCTCTCTAGTCTTATCCCTACCCTTTCCTGCTATACTTACCTGCATCTCTGATTGTCTCCTTTCTCATCTCTTCTTCTGTGGTTTCTTCCCGCTCCGTTCGCCCTGCGGGCTCACTCCGCTCCTCTCCCTACCCCCAATTCCCACCCACCCCCAGGGGTCCCATTCTTATAGCTCCCCAGCCACACCCCCTATCTCGCCTATCCACTCCTTCTCCTTCCCCTGTGTTTCTTACCCACCCCTCAACACACCCCTTATACTCTTACCTCTTCCTCTTTGTCTTCTCTACTACCTTTCCTACTAGTTCAGCCTTTCTCCTCCTTTTCTATATATCTCTTTTCTCACTCCACTCTCCTTACCAGTCGTATCCCTTTCTATACACTTTTTAGTATACTGCAGTTCTCCCCCAACCAATAGTATACTGTAGTTCTCCCCTACCTTCCTAGCAGACATACTTCCACCTTATATCTTACCTCCTATATCTTTCTGTCTTATTTCTCCTTTTCTTTATCTCTATAAATAATGACTTCCTGCTCTCCAACACTTCTTACTCTATCAGTCCTACTCTTAACCTCCCTATTCTCTACTTACCAACTTACCTTCTTTGAATACTCACTTACAATCCTGCCTAATTTCACAAAAAAAGAGACCTCAACCATATACACCTTCACACCCTACTCCAATGCTAAATCCACCCCTAACTATCTTCTTCCTAAATTTCACAGACTATCTCACCTCACCTATATCCTACCCTCCGATAAAAAACCTAAACTTCTAACCTTTTTAAATAGTAACATCATAACCAAACTATAAAATCCCACCTTACTAGATGGTGACATACACCCCAACCCAGGCCCAACTGACCCCTCACCTCAGCTATGCTCTTCTAATCTCAATAATAAATTCCTCATAGGGCACCTTAACATTCAAAGTTTAAACAATAAAATACCCCACCTTCATGCCCTCCTAGACACCTATTCTTTTGACATTCTATGCCTCTCTGAAACCTGGCTAAAATCAGGCACTAAAGACTCTGAAATAATACCCCAAGGCTATAACATACTTAGACAAGACCGAACAAAACGTAAAGGTGGTGGGGTAGCAATCCTTTTTAAAAATCATCTTAACATCACTACTCTACCAACTTGTCCAAACCAGGATAGCAAAATAGAAGCCATCACAACTAAACTCCAACTAAATGCTAAAAAAGCCCTTTATATCATATGCATGTATCTACCTCCAGGCAACAATATTCCAATATTAGAAGACTTTCTTAGTTGGGTTTCTACCACCTACCCACAGGAAACTATAATCCTAGGCGACTTTAACATAGACTGGAACACTATTAATGCCGAAAATCCCTCCTCCCATATTAACCTCGACGGCTTCTCCCAAACGATCACCTCAACTACTAGATTCAATAAGCACAGTAAAAGAGAAAGCATATTAGACTGGATACTCACAAACAATGTTAACAAAATATATAAAGTAGGTACCATGCCAGACGATGTCAGTGATCACTCCCTAACTTATATTTCTAGAGAAAAGTCAGATTGTGTAAACACCCCAAATATTAGACAAATTCGCTGTACCAAGCATTTTAACAAAGACCTTTTTCTAGCTGAACTTAGCACTTATAACTGGAATTCCCTAAAAACACTTCCTCTTGAGGATGCAGTTTTATTCTTTAATACTACTTTCTTATCCATTCTTAATAGACATGCTCCAGAGCGTTCCATTAGAATGAAGTCAAAAACAGCCCCATGGCTTTCTAAAGACACTAAGAAACTCATCCTCACTAGAAATAAAGTTTGGACCAAATGGAGAAGCCACAGAAATAACCCAGATTTTCTTCACTACCGCCAGCTTAGAAATCAGGCTAAGAAATCAATAATCTCCGACAAAAAGAAATTCTACTGTGAACTTCAGCAAACTCATCTTAACAATTCCAGACAATTTTGGTTATCAGTAAATAGACTCCTCTCACCAGGTACAATCAAAACTCCCTCCCCACTAAATGCCAACCCAGACACACCTCTCCTAACTGCAAATACTTTTAATTCTTTTTTTTCCGAAACTATTCAATCCCTAGCTAGACAAGTGAACACCAACAACTACCACCCCCCAAACAACCCAGCTAACTCTTCTCACAACCTCTCTCTAAAACTTATATCTACTTCTTACATCTACAGACTCATTCACAAACTGAAACCATGTACACCTTCAGCTGATAAGCTCCCTTCGCTTTTCCTCCAAAAAGCAGTCAAAGAAATTGCATACCCAATATCCATACTCATAAACAGAACTATCCAGGAGGGTTCCATCCCAAACATCTGGAAAGTCTCCCATATTATTCCACTACATAAAGGTGGTAATTCTATTGACTACTCCAACTTTAGACCAATTGCTCTCCTTTCACCCTTAGCCAGAATTATGGAGAAATGTATTCACCAGCAACTAGTACAATATCTCTCTCTACACAACATTATAGCACACTGTCAGCATGGCTTTAGACCTCATCACAGCACCTCCACCGCCCTTCTTTCCTTTATAGATACTATCAACAAAAATCGCAACAATAATCTTCTCTCTTCTGCTCTTTTCATTGATCTCTCAAAAGCATTTGACATGGTCAACCACTCTCTCTTAACTAACATTTTTCAATCTCTTTCATTTGATAACCTAGCTATTAAATGGTTTAGATCATATCTTAACAACAGACAACAAGCAGTCATATGGGAAAACCAAATCTCTTCTCTTTTGCCAATTTCCATCGGAGTTCCTCAGGGCTCCATTCATGGTCCTCTTCTCTTCTCCCTCTTCATTAATGATCTTCATTCTGCTATCCCACAAGCAACCTGCATTCAATATGCAGACGATTCAACCCTTATTTGTTCTGCTCCATCCCCTACAGAACTGATCTCACTCACCCAAAATATGTTTAATACGGTCGAAACATGGTTCTCTAAACGATTCCTCCTACTTAATGCCAAAAAAAACTAAACTTCTCCTTTTTACCCCCACAACTCGGACCCCCCATTAAACTTCTCCATCTCCTCAAACACTAACACTATCATCTCTCCCAATTTGACAACAAAACTGCTAGGAATAACCATCGACAATAATCTCTCCTTCGATCAACACATTAACAACACCATCAAATTAGTTAACAGAAAAATAGGATCCCTTTATCGAATTAAACCTTTTCTAACCCCAGCAACTAGAACCAAGATAGCTCAATCCCATCTCTTATCTACTCTACTATATGCCTCCCCTATTTATACCAACCTTAAGAAAAGCAATCTAACTAAATTAGCAACCTGCTACAGCAATATTGCTCGCTTCGCAACTGGTAACCCCTTCAGAACCCATCATTGTCTTAACTTAAAACTTTTAGGCTGGCTTGAATTCCCAAACTACCTGCAAATCCCTCAACTCTCTATTGCCCATAGTATACTACACCAACCTGACAACACCCCTATTCCTCAAATGATAATCCCTTATAATAATCTCAACTCTCTGCGCTCTTCTCACAAACTGATGGCCAAATCAATTAAGTCAAACAACTTTGCAGGTGACTGGCTCTTCACTAATACAGTAGGTAGAAATTGGAATCTTCTACCTAGTGATATAACTCGGACTACATCTTTGCCTCTTTTCAAACAGAAAATTAAACTGTACTTCCAAAACCACTGGCTCTGTTCCTGCAGTACACCTGACTAACTTATCCTATTTCTTACTCTGTTACTCCTCCACTCCTTTCCTCTCTACTCCAACTCCTGTTCTGATTCTACTACTATTAGAACTTTAAGTATTATATATTTTTCTGCAAAATTTGTTGGAATTAAAGAACAGTACATTTCTTTTTTATTCAGGAAAATTGTTTTATTACTGTTGAATATCTCTCTTGCAGTGTTATATTCCTTATAAGCTGTATTTCTTAGTGATCTAGTTTTATGTAATGTACTAGTAGATAGTGGAGCTTTTCTCCTCGGGCCTGTGCTGAAAATGGACTTGTTATCCAGCCAGACTAGCCCGGTCAACAAATGTAAAATAAAATAAAAAATGAAGCAGTGACAGACCACTTTGTAATTAAGCCATGATAAAGAACAAATTATTATCCCAGGGATAAAAATTCAAAGGGGGATATTCCAGAGTGACACTCTGTCACCGTTGCTATTGTGCTTTGCCCGTAACCCATTAAGCGGTCTACTTAACAGCTTTAGGCCATGGCTATAATTTGGCTCCTAGAAAACAACGAAGTCTAATCTTCTCTTTGCCAGTGATTTGAAACTGTATAGCTCATCAGATGAGGAACTGAAAGCACAACTGCAAGTCACCAAACTTTTTCTGATGATATAAGATTGCAGTCTGGCAGATTTGGAGTGCTTTTGCAAGGAAGAGTGGGAAAATATTGCCAAGTCAAGATGTGCCATGCTGATAGACTCATACCCAAGAAGACGGGATGCTGTAATTAAATCAAAAGGTGCTTCAACTAAGTGTTAGTTTAAGGGTGTGCACCCTTATGCAACCTGCTTATTGTGCGTTTTTTATTTTTTATAATTTTACCCCCCTAACAGATTTGTTTTTCTTTCAATTGAATTGTACAGGTTGTAGGTCACATTAAAGGTGGGAAAAGTTTTGAAATTTATTGTGGTCTCATTTTTTTATATTACAGAAACCTGGCCTTTTAACAGCGGTGTGTACACTTTTTATATCCACTGTACATATGGGGATGGAAGGCAGTACATAAATAAAACATGGACTAAGCAGAGCTAGAGAAGAACCGGCAGTGGCCAGTGCTGGTAAACTCGCTCACACACTGCTGTGGAAAGGCTGTAAGTCACTAAGACCATTAAGAGTCTAGCCATATGAGCCCTTTGAGCAAAACAGCAACAACAAAAAATTTGTCCAGGAGGGCCATGTAGTACAGCCCTTGGAAGAATTTAGTGCCGCTTGTCTAATTACTGAGGCTTGTTTTGTATAGAATTTGTGTACTGCTTTGTTTGACCTGTAAAGAAAACTCATTCCAAAGATGTGGAATGATCTGATATACAGTTGATATAAAAAGTGTACTTCACCCCTGTTAAAATGCCAGGTTTTTGTGATATAAAAAAATGAGACCACAGTAAATCATTGCAAAACTTTTCCCACCTTTTAATGTGACCTATAGCCTGTACAATTCAATTCAAAAATAAATAAATCTGTTAGGGGAAAAATATATAAAAATAAAAAGCGTACAGTACACTGGTTGCTTAAGTGTGCACACCCTTAAACTAATACTTTGTTGAAGCACCTTTTGATTTAATTACACCATTCAGTCTTCTTGGGTACACACTTGCCATCAATTAAAGAGACTCTGATTAACCCCAAATAAAGTTCAGCTGTACTAGTAGCATTTTCCTGGCATTTACTCAGTTGCCTGCTACAGCAAAAGCCATGGCTCGCAGAGAGCTTACAAAGCATCAAAGGGATATCATTGTTGAAAGGTGTCAGTCAGGAGAGGGGTACAAAAAAATTTCCACTGCATTGGATATACCATGGAACACAGTGAAGACAGTCATCAAAAGGTGGAGAAAATATGGGACAACAGTGATGTTGCAAAGAACTGGACATCCTTCCAAAATTGATGAAAAGACGAGACAAAAACTGGTCAGGGAGGCTGCTAAGAGACCTACAGCAACACTGAAGGAGCTGAAGGACATTCTGGCAAGTACTGGTTGTGTACTACATGTAACAACAATCTCCTGTATTCTTCATACATCTGGACTGTCAGGTAAGGTTGCAAGACGGAAGCATTTTCTTATACAGAAAAACATCCAGACCTCGCTAAATTTTGCAAAACAATACATAGTCTCCCAAAAGCATGTGGGAAAATGTGTAATGATTTGATGAGGTCAAGGTTGAACTTTTTGGCCACAATTCCAAAAGGTACATTTGGTGAAAAAACAACACTTTGCATCAACAAAAGAACACAATCCACACGGTGAAGCATGGTGGTGGCAGTATCATGTTTTGGGGTTGGTTTTCATCAGCTAGAACTGTGACTTTAGTCAAGGTTCAGGGAATTATGAGCAGTTCCAAATACCAGTCACTTTTGGCCCAAAACCTTCAGGCATCTGCTAGAAAGCTAAAGATGAAGAGGAATTTCACCTTTCAACACGACAATGACCCCAAGCATACATCCAAATCAACAAAAGAATGGCTTAAGTTTTGGAATGGCCTAGCCAGAGACCATACCTAATACCAATAGAAAATCTGTGAGGTGACCTGAAGAGGGCTGTGCACAAGAGATGCCCTCACAATGTGACAGATTTGGAGCGCTTTTGCAAGGAAGAGTGGGCAAATGTTGCCAAGTCAAGATGTGCCATGCTGATAGACTCCTACCCAAGAAGACTGAATGTTGTAATTAAATCAAAAGGTGCTTCAACAAAGTATTAGTTTGTGTGTGCACACTTATGCAACCAGCTTATTGTACATTTTTTTTTTTTTTTAATATTTTTCCCCTAACAGATTTGATTGTTTTTCAATTGAATTGTACAGGTTATAGGTCACATTAAAGGTTGGAAAAGTTTTGAAATGATTTATTGTGGTCTCATTTTTTATATACCAAAAACCTGGCATTTTAACAGGGGTGTGTACACTTTTTATATCCACTTTAGATATCCATCCTGCCAGTTTATCAGGGTCCCTAATGCAGATGTTTCATGAAGTCATTGGCTCTGGAGGCATACAGGATTAAGTAGGGCTAGGTGTTTCATAGCATGAAAGGCAAGGCAAAGACTGCCAAGAAGTAAATAGGCAAAAGATAAGAAGAAAAGGGCTGGCATCTGTCTGAGTAAGCGAATGACTTGGGGGGGGGGGGGTGGAGACTTGAATAAATCAAAAGTTATTTATTTATTTTTTTTATTTATACTACAGTGGCAAAAATACATTTGTAGTGTGTGTCCTTTTCAGAGTTTTCAAAATGTCTGTTAGTGTAATGGAGAATGTGTTGTTTACAGCTGGTAGCCCCATGGTGGGGCTGAGTCATTTGCAGTGCATATGTAGAAAGATTGAGGTCTTTGGATATTTGGACTTGAGATGGAATGACAAAGGGAGACAGGAAGGAGAACAGGAAGATGCAGGTCAGGCTTTAGGAAGTTTTTTTTTTTTTTTTTTTTTTTTTTTTTTAGTAAGGAGAGTGTCTGGGTTCAGAAATTATCAGAGAAAGAGGTGCGTTTCAGGGAAGAGTTCAACGAATGTTGGGCTAGGTGGATAATGAGTCTGTAGATGCACTGTATACAGCTTCAGCGGACAGATGTTTAGTAAGGTTACTGTTCTTTATTTGGTTTGTTCATGGATTGAAGTGCAGCTTTCTTCCACTAACATCACTGAAATGTTTAGTAAGCTTCATAGTCTGTTCTCATTGACACACACCTTAACATTTGTACTGTACCACAGGCGTTGTGCATGCATATGCTCTTAGCACAGGGGGAGTGTAGTGATCAACTTGGGAGTTATGCCACAGTACAAATCTGCAAATGATTTCATTACAGAACTTGGAGCCTGATGGGAGTTGTCTTGTTTTTATATGCTTTGAGATGATGTTCAACTGTATGAAAAAATGGAACATTTATTTGAATACTTGCCTCTGTATATATAAATGTATTGTATTAGATATTGGAATAGAAGTGTGTACCTTGTATAGGAGGCATTTATTTTCACATTTTCTTTTGCTCTGTAAAAGTGAAAGTAGCCATCAGTATGTATACAAGTAAGATCTGTAATGTAAGAGTGTATTCTGTTCTTGAGTTACATGTAGAGCACAACAACCATTCCTGGTAATACTGTTTTTGTTTAAAATTGCTGACTTATTTCCTGATCATGGTGACTGCATTTCCTAGGGTCATATGTCAGAGTTTTATCTGTAGGAAACGGCGTCTCTGCTATTGTTATTTTGAAGGGGGGAAATCTAGTTATGCTCCTAAGAAAATGTTACATTGTACTTCATTTTCATATTGGCAGAAGCTCAAGGGCAGAGAGAAACTGCACAGATTGATTACTGCAAATAGCACATATTTGTTATTTTATGTCTTTCATTAACGTGCTTTAGAATGTTGGTCAGAATTAAGTTGTGTGTACCATAACAGTTTCATTCTGTCTTGTGAACTTTTTCCTCCATGGTTTAAAGTTTTTTTTTTTTTGCTTAATTTATATAGACCTGTCTTGCTTTGACTGTATTTTGCTGTAGTGTTATTCCCAGGGGAAGTCACTTTCCAATTCCATGATTATTCATGCAAGTAACGAACTTAAGAAACCAGCATATCCAGTGAAAGCCCCTGCAGACATGACAGGGAATATGTTAAGTCTGCAAAAACAATGGCCCCATTGGGAAATCATGTAAACTCTACATATGCAGGAACTGGAGATCAGGACTGAACTCTGGATCCTAATGCCTTGATGCATATATCTTGGCCACTGAGGTGCCAGTCTGCCAGTGTGATAGTATTCTGCAATTTGTCTGTCCTAATCAGGATCATCCTGTTTAACCCGTAGGACTTTCCTAAACTTTCTCAGGCTCTTACTTCTCCTTTTACACATTATGCCCTGTGCGGCCATTTTCTCCCGATCTTTACCGCAAGTAAAGTTTGCAGGAGATTTATGACCCCATCCTTTACATCAGTTTTCTGCGCTGCTCTTAGCAGCTTCTTTTTCTGACTCTTGTTTAGAATGGCATTGATTTTTCCTACCGTGACCTTTTTATTACATAGTTTGATGAGGTTCAGCCGTATTTTTCTAATTTTTATTTGTGTGCGACTGCTGGCTTCCTCCCAGTAGGCCACCGTCCCTTTTTCCTCACCTTATCATTTTGTTCTGTTGTATTAGCAGCCTTTGTTCTTGTTTTAGGAGTAAGGTTTTCTGTACTTCTTGGTTTTTTGGTTACTGTTTGCAATCTGAAATGGTCTGCATTTTGACTTGGCCGTTTTTGGACAGTTTGGTGTACCTTGCTACTGGTTTGTACACTTTATGCTTCAAGCCGAAGAACATTTCAGATTTAAAAAAATGTGAGTTTCTCTGGCTACTTAGCTGCCAATCCTAATTGTTGAGATTTCCAAAGTGGTGGTGTGGATCATGACATAAATGCTGAAAAAGGCATGTGAGAGTGAGCTACACATCAAACTTTTTATTCAGGCAGCTGCACTGTCTAAAATATCTAACTTTATTTTGCATTTGACCCATGATGCAGTGCATGATGCAGTTCCAGGTTACAATATAGCATCATACTTGGCTCTGTGCTATGGACTTTGCAGATACTTTTAAGGTACGTTTCCTAATGTCCCAACAGTGGCGCCAAACTTTTCGGGTGACATGGTATGGATAGAGTGGAGAACACTGAGAGGGAAGAAAAGGCTTTTGTAGTTATTGGTATCAGTATCATCCGTGATACTGGTGCTGCCAGCATCCACCAAGGTTCAAGTTCAATCAGTCTGGCAGAAAACAACTTGGAGTATGTGGTGCTTTCCAGGGTTTTCTGGGGCAAACAGCACCAAAAAGATTATTGGCCCACCCAGTGGTACTGCATCCCACAACTTGGTGGCAAGAGAAGAAACCCCAGAGCCTTTCCTGTCTGCTTCTCTCAGGAGGCAGTCAGGATCATTTGTCCCTCTGTCTGTTTGGATGACCATGATGTGTGACAGGTAGATTTTGAACATAATATCTAGAAACTGCAGACTGTTCTTTTTCCCTCCACAGCTGCCACGCTTAATTCCCTTTTCTGATGTCCAACCTTATTAGAGGGGGGTGACAAAATTAAATGAATTTTGTCTTAAAAAATGTCCCACCAGATCAAAAAAGGATCTTCCTTCTATTCCATGTTCCTTTTTGTGATCCAGAGCATCAAAGACCTCAGGGCAGTAGTATATATAAATGCTGTCGAACAGTCTGCGTTAACTCAAAAGCTGTGGATAGTCATGCAACAGTCAGTTTTCCCTGACTTGTCAACGGGAGATCATCTGTGCTTTTTTGGACCTCTAGGGCACATATCTGCACTTTAAGATCATCCTGGAGTGAAGGAAATTTTTACTGGTCTAGGCAGGAGACAGTCAATTTCAGTTCTAGGCCTTTTATCTATGTCTTCAGGGTATTTACAAATTTCATAACCTTTACTACAGCTTGTCAAGCTCTTTCTGAACCTGGATGATTGGCTCCTTGCTACATCTACATTACAATAGCTGATTTCTGTGTAGCATTCTCTTCAAGTCTTCCTAACCTTTCCAGTCATGGATAACCCTGGGAAGTCTCACTTGTAGCAGTCACAGACTCTTACCTATTAATGGTTGTTCACTCAACACCCTTCTTTTGCAATGCATGTCTCCTCTTAAACAAGATCCCTAAAGTTCAGCACTCGGTATCCCAAAATTTTCAAGCCAGTTCTATATCACCAGCCACATCTGAAGGTGCTGGAGCTTATAGCAGCTGCAGTTTATCTGCTGGTGTTTGCCAGGTAGCTTATGAGGGTCCTGTTGATTCTTCAGTCTCGGTGGAGCCAGTACTTCAACTTGGATGGCAGACCAAATCTGGATATCCGGCTCATGAAGGAAGTGTCTTACATGGTAGCTACTTGATTGCAGCCTTTCTTTGAACATTTACTTTCCACTTCACTAGTGACTGTAACCACTGATGCCTTGGATTTGTTCACCACCTTACTAATGCACGCTAACCCTAAGCCTGTACTTTACCATGGAAAATTCATTTCTGTAGCAGTAGAAGTAGAGCAGACAGACTTAGACACTCGTACACTTAGCAAAAAACACACACAACATGGTAGCTTGCCCCTTATCTAACCCTTTCTGTGATCTTAACCCACCAACACATGCATAAACACACTCCCACTCCTTACATCAAACCCACTTATCTCTGAATACATTGTGAGCTGTCTGCATTCGAAACTGCATTTCATACTGACAACATAAAAAACAGCCCTTCTCAAAGCTTTTTATATTTCTTAGAAACAGCATAAATAGCATTAAGTTTTACTAAGTATGTCACAGGCATGTCCCATATAGTGTGTGTGGATATGCTCATTAGATCTCCGGGATGGGTCTTACCATATCAAGATGGACAAACGCTTCAGGAGCCTTCTTCGCTTCCGGTTGGGAGCCAATCACTATCAATTCAGAGCCCTGCCTTTCGGTCTCTCGATGGCCCCCAGAGTGTTCATGAAATGCTTTGCAGTGGTAACAGCTCATCTGAGACTTCAGGGATTCCAGGTGTTACCATATCTAGACGATTGGCTCCTCTCCGCCCCCACCAAGCATCTTCTGGTCAGCGCCCTCCGCTACACATTGACTCTAGCGGAGTCATTAGACATCACCTTACACTGGGAGAAATCAAACCTTCCACCATCACAACAACTGGAATTCATAGGGGCAGTATTCTACATGCAGTCAAGCCTAATCTCACTTCCTCTCCACAGGCTTCAGAGACTCAGGGCACAAGTTCAGGTGATACTCTGTCAAAGCAAGGTGTCTGCAAGGGAGATTCTTCAAGCCTTGGGATCTATGGCTGCAGCCATCCCCTTAGTTCCCTTAGCCAGACTATACATGAGATTACTACAGTGGGTATCCACTGGACCTGAAGGAGCCAGTCTCCACCCCCCTGAGCTCAAAGATCCTCATCACCAACATTTGCAAACAAGATCTCCTCTGGTGGATGAGTACAGATGAAAACCTTTGGTGTTGTCCCTTCCAGGTTCCACAACCCAGTGCTAGGGTGAAATGCATTCCTGATGGGGTGGGGTCCACTTCCAGGGAGGGTCAGTCCAAGGCACTTGGTCCGATGTAGAAGTTAATTTGCATATCAATGTCCTGGAGTTAAAAGCGGTGCTGTTGGCCTTGCAAGCTTTTCATTCGCTTCTTCATCTGGAACGATTGCTGTCCAGTTGGACATGTCCGTGGTCTGGTAGATAAACAGTGAGGGACCAAGTCTTACCCCTATGTCACGAAGCCATGAGAATCTGGCAGTGGGCGATAGCTTCCAACCGCTTCCTGATCGCAACGCATATCCTGGGGAGCTCCAGCGGGATTTCAGGCAGACTGAGCAGATGCATCCTTCATCCTCATGAGTGGTCTCTTAACCCGAGTGTGGCGACGAAAATTTTCAGCCACTGGGGCCAGCCATGCTGCGACCTTTTCACCTCCCCTTCAATTACAAAATGCAGCAGCTACATTGCCCTCTTTCCCCCTCTCGGGGAGTCACCGAGAGATGCTCTAGTCCACGATTACCCCACGGGTCTTCTTTATGCCTACCCCCCGATTCCTCTGATTCCCCTTGTTCTACGAAAGGCCATTTGGTTGAGAAGCAAAGTGATCCTCATCGCTCCGTTCTGGCCTCGCCAAGTGTTGTTCTCCTTCCTTCGACCTCATCTGTTACAAACTCCTTGGATCGTAGACAATTGTCAGGACCTAATTTCTCACCCACAAGGGGCTGACTCCCCCGAATCTGTCCACCCTCAAGCTGACAGCTTGGTTTCTCCACTTCTGTTAGTTGCCAGGCAGGAAACCCTTTTTTCACCTGTCCCGGATATTATCTTGGCTTCTCATAAACCATCCACCAGAAAACTTTACAGGGATAAATGGAAAAGATTCTTTATGTGATCACGTAATCAGAAGCTAGACCCGTTCTCAGCCCCCGTAGCCACTATTCTTCATTATTTGGCTGAGCTGTTCGACAAAGGGGCCTCTGCTTCTACCATTCGAGTCCATCTAGCAGCTATTTCCAACTTCCATAACAGGTCTGAAGGAGTACCACTTATCTCCTCTCATCTTTGCAAGACCTTCCTCAAGGGTATTTTTCACAGCAGGCCTCCCATCAGACAGCCGGTGGAGGCATGGAATTTGTCCTGGGTTCTGCAGGCTCTCTCCCTGCCACTGTTTGAGCTGGCTGCCACCTGTGATCTAAAATTCTTATCATGGAAATCCTTATTCCTGGTGGCTATAACTTCACCAAGACGAATTTCTGAATTACAAGCATTATGTATCAAGAGCTCTTATCTGATCTTTCATAAGGACAGAGTATCACTTCGAACTAACCCATCATTTCTCCCCAGAGTGGTTTTTGACTTTTCGATTAACCAGTCCGTTGAACTCCCTGTGTTTTTCCCAAATTACTCTAACAAGGGAGAATACTGTCTGCATTCCATGGATGCTCATAGACAATTGCGCTTTTATCTGGACAGAACTAAATCATTTCGCAAATCAGACCAGCTTTTTGTTTCCTTTGCGGGCCCTAGAATTGGAGGTGCAGTATAAAAGGTTACTTTGTATAAATGGCTCAGGGATTGCATTGCCTTCACATGTTTTCTTACAGAGGGATCTAAGCCTAGCCAAGTCAAAGCTCACTCAACTAGGGCTATTGCAGCATCTGTTGCTTTCCACTCTAGGGCCCCCATGGATGACATTTGTGCAGCTGCCATTTGGGCTAAGCCCCACAGTTTTATCAAGCATTACAAATTGGATCTGATCTAAAGGGGAAGAGCGGCCTTTGGTTCAGTGGTTCTCCGGAATGTTCTTCCATAAATGCCACCCAGGTTCTTCAAGTAGCTGGGGACTCAGTCCCATCAGTGATGAATAGGAAGAAGATTAACAACTTCAGATAAAGAAGTTATGTCTTAACATAATGTTCCATCTGAGTTGTTGGTCTTCTTCCAGTCATCACACCCTCCCACTGACCCCTTCCTAAGATTCCTGGCAGATCTTCTGCATCTTTGTGGTGTATTAGGGTTTCTGCGCAGAGATGGCCTCTGACTTATTTTTTTTCTATATGTTGCATGCAAACTCAATCTGAGGTAACTGAGCAAAGGGCATTGTGGGTAGTAGCTTAGCTTGAGAGATTTTGGTGCATGCAAGCTAGGTATAAGGCCGACTCGGTTCCGAGGGCTCGGAACTGAACCCATCAGTGATGACTGGAAGAAGATCAACAACTCAGATGGAACATTATGGTAAGACATACCTTCTTTTTTCAGAAAAAGAACATCCTGCCAGCAATCAAACATGGTGGTGGTAATGTGATGATTTGGGACTGCTTTGCTGCTTCTGGACCTGGACAACTTGCTGTGATTGATGGAACCATGAATTCTGCTCTCTACCAAAACATCCTGAAGGAGAATGTCCTGCCATCAGTTCGTGACCTCAAGCTGAAGCACACTTGGGTTTTGCAGCAGGACAATGATCCAAAACACACCAGCAAGTCCACCTTTGAATGGCTTAAAAAAAACAAAATGAAGGTTTTTGGAGTGGCCTGTCAAAGTCCAGACATGAATCCAATTGAGATGCTGTGGCATGGTCTTAAAAAGGGGGTTCATGCTCCGAAACCCTTCAATATGGCTGAATTAAAACAATTCTGCAAAGAAGAGTGGACCAAAATTCCTCAAAAGCGATGAGAAAGGCTCATTGACAGTTATCGCAAACGCTTGATTGCAGTTGTTGCTGCTACGGGTGGTACAACCAGTTATTAGGTTTAGGTGGCAATTGCTTTTTCACATAGGGCCATGTAGGTTTGGATATTTTTTTTTTCCTTAATAAATAAAATCATCACTTAAAAACTGCATTTTCTGCTTACTTGGGTTTTCTTTTTCTAATATTTACCTGTGTTTGATGATCTGAAACATTTGTGTGCGACAAACATGCAAAAAAAATAAATAAATCAGGAAGGGGCAAATACTTTCTGATTGCACTGTATGTATATGTTTATACGTATGTGTGTATATCTATATATATATATATATATATATATATATATATATATATATATATATAGATATATAGTATGTATATATAAAATTTTTTTGTTTTAGG
>NC_056737.1:183461147-183505608 GCF_019279795.1 Protopterus annectens | reverse complement strand
TTGCACATCGTGGGAGGGTTCCCCTCATCACCCCCAGAAGATGTCTCCTTTGGAGACATCCTGGAGATCCTTAAACAGAGGGGTGACTGGAAGTCCAAAGACCCTTTCTTCGAGGAATCTGTGTACTTACAGGCCGTTGGAACTCACCCATCTACTTCCTGGTTGAGTATTCCCACTGACAGTCTCATTAAACTGATCACGCAGTGGGCTTGGAAGGCTCCTGATTCTATAGAACCGATTCCCTAGAGACCACATAAAATACTCTCCACTCCAGAGGATCATCAACACTGGGTGATAGGGTTAGCAGTAGATGCCGTGGTGTGGTAGCAGCTGACACTAAAAAGGACCTGGCTGAGGAAAGTTCCACTGTACATCCCTTGACCGGGAGTCTAGAGCACTGGACAGATTTGGGAAGTGGGTTTGCGCATCATCGACCTTTACCATTAGGTCCTTGAATTTTTTGGCACATTTTACTAGGCTCCATAGGGATTTGGTCAAGGAAATGTTGGATACCCTAGCAGGAGCTGTAGCTGAGGGTGTCCAAGAGAAAGTGGCCTCCCAGTTAGCTACCCCGGAATCTATCTCCAATTCGTCCATGAGGCTAATTGCACATGTAGCCGAAGGGGCGACTAGGTCAGCAGGTTCAGACATTGCTATTCGATGACACTCTTGGATCCACCTCTGTGAGTTTGCAGAGCCATTCAAGTTCTCCTTCATCAATGCTGCCCTTGACAGATCCTCCTTGTTCGGCCCCAAAGTTAAGGAAACTGTCCAGGTGTGAGAAGGATGGAAAGACCCTGTCTGCAGTGAGTATACATTTTTCTGCTCCCCGACGAGCCTATTTCAGGAATCAGAGGAGTGGAAAGATGTGGTTCAAGAAGTCCCAGAGGCCTTTCCAGGATACACATAGTACGGACTCCCCTCAGGGCAGAGGGGGAAGTTTCAATGGAAGATGCCATCCTAGAGGCAGAGATGGCCTGCAGAACCAGGGTTCCAGAATGTCCTTCTCTTGCCAACCCTATCAGCGCTCCTGAAAGGATGCCTGATTGCTTACCTCTGGAGGCAGTCGGGGGAAGATTTTCTTTGCACCCAACTGCCTGGCACCAAATTTCCACAGATGCCTGGGTGCTAAGAATTATTTCCAGAGGTTTACCTTATTCCTTTTATTCTTTATCCAAAAACTTGAATGAGACTCCCCGATGTTCTGCCCAGTCAGAGGGACCAAGCAGTTTTGGAAATACAAAAGCTGCTAGAAAAAGAGACATCCAAGAAGTCTCACAAGACCAGATAGGATCTGGATTTTACTCAAGATTCTTTTTAGTGCCAAAAAAAGACAGTGTACCGGAGACCAGTTCTGGATCTCAACATTCTAAACAATTTTGTTCAACAGTCCAAATTCTGGATGGTCATGATTCAGTCAGTACTTCCCTTTCTAGAGGAAAATGATTGGATGTGCTCTATAGCCCTTCAAGACATGTACTACCATATAAAAATGGACAAATGTTTGAGAATGTTTCTTTGCTTCTGATGGGAGCCGATCACTATCAGCTCAGTGTGTTTCCCTTTGGTCTCACCACAGGCCCCAGGGTGTTTACCAAGTGTGTGACAGCAGTAGCAGCTCACTTGAGACTACATGGATTCTGGGCGTTTCCATATCTAGATGACTGGCTCATCACCGCTTTGCCAGGCATGTACTGCTTTAGGTGACAGATCTCACCCTGTAATTGTTCCTGCAGCTAGGAATCGGAGTCAGTTTTACAAAGTCTCAACTGACACCCTCTCAGGGTATGGAATTTATCAGAGCTCATCTCAACACCCTCTCTTGTGTGGCTTCTCTGCCTCCTCACAGGCTACAAAAAATAAAATCTCAAGGTCATTCCCTCCTGGGTTCAAACAAAGTACCAGACTGGGTAGTGCTTCAAGTGTTAGGGTCCATGGCTGCCGCAATCACTCTGGTCCTACTAGCGAGATGTCACATGAGATTACTACAATAGCTTCTTGCCAATCAGTGGTCCATTCTAACCCATCCAGTGAACCACCTCATACTTATTACAAGCCACTGCAGAAACGACTTGTTCTGGATGGAATCCGATCAAATCATTTTGGGCCGCCTCTTTGTCCCTTCTCAACCCAAGGCCATAGTGACCATGGATGCCTCCCAGATGGGGTGGGATGGCATTATCTGGGGAAGATGGTCCAAGGCACCTGGTCCCTGATAGAGGCCAATTTGCATATCACTGTTCTGGAGCTGAGGGTGGTGCTACTACTAGCGTTGCAAGCATTCCACTTTGCCCTATCTCAGGGAACAATTGCAATTCAGTCAGATAATATGTCTGTAGTCTGGTACATCAACAAGCAAGGGGGAACCAAATCCTATCCCCTGTGTTGAGAAGCACTCCAGGTGTGGCAATAGGCCATTGCTTCCGACCACTTTCTGATAGCAACAGACATCCCTGCAAGTTCTAACCTGGTAGCAGACAAATTAAGTATATGTATTTTACTGCCTCATGAGTGGTCTGTCAATTCCAAGATAGCGAAGAAGATCTTTCATCGCTGGGGCCAGCCTTGCTGTGACCTTTTTGCATCACCCCAAAACAGTCAGTGCAGAAGCTATTTTGCCCAAATCCCCCCTCAGGGAGAGTCCCCGAGAGACGCTGTTCTCCTCGATTGCCCCATGGGTCTCCTTTATGCCTTTCCCCCTTCACTCTGATCCCTCTTTTCCTCAAGCAACCAGCCAGGGTGAGAAGCAAAGTAGTCCTCATTGCACCCTTCTGGCATTGACAAATTTGGCTTCCCTTCCTATGGGCTCATCTAATTCACCATCCGAGGATTCTGGACCCAGTTCCGGACCTTCTGTCTCACCCTCAGGGACTGGTGCATCCCAGTCTTCAAAGTCTCAAGCTAACCGCTTGGATCCTCTAATTCCATTAGTCATCAAGTATTATGATATTCCATCCCCAGAACAAAAAATCTTACTGTCATCCCATAAACTATCTATCAGGAATCTGTACCTCAGTAAATGGTTGAGATTTTCGATCTGGGTTTGCAACATTAGCCTTGACTCCTTTTCAGCCTCAGTGGAAAACGTTTTGGAATTTTTGGCATTTTTTTTTTTTTTTTGGTGAGGGAGCTTTTGCTTCCACTGTTAAGGTCATTCTAACAGCCATCTCTAACTTTCACAATCATTTCGGAGATCTGCCTTTAATCTCTCAGACTTTGTAAGGTCTTCCTCAAGGGAACTGTCAGTTTACAACTCCCATTTAAGGACCCTCTATCACCATGGGACTTAACTATTGTTTTGCAGTCTCTAGTAGCTTCTCGTTTTGAACCAGTGGCTACTTGTGACTTGAAATTCCTCTCTTGATGAACACTTTTAGAGCTATCACATCTGCGAGATGAGTTTCCGAATTGCAAGCGTTATGTTCAAGTCCCCCTTACTTAATTTTCCACGGGGATAGAGTTACACTCCGGATAAATCCATCCTTTCTTCCAAAGGTGGTCTCAGAGTCCAACATTAATCAGACTAAAGACTTACCTGTCTTCTTACCAAATTTTTCTAATAAAGGTAAATATTGCTTACACCTGTTGGATGTTCACAGACAATTACATTTCTGTCTCAACAGAACTAAAGAAATTAGGAGGTCAGACCAGTTATTTGTTTCCCTCTCTGGTGGAAGTTTAGGGAAGTCTGTCTCTAAGGTTACCTTGTCAAAATGGTTAAGAGATCGTATTTCCTTCATTTATAACAAGAAGAACCTAAAGCTTCCAAGGCCGGTGAAGGCACATTCCACTAGATCTGTGGCTGCTTCATCTGTCCTCCATTCTAAAGCTTCCATGAGTGAAATATGCACAGCAGCGACTTGGGTTACTCCACATACCTTTATTACTCATTACAAATTGGATCTGGTCTCCAGGGGAGGAGCAGCTTTTGGTTCTATGGTTCTCAGGAATATCCTTTTATAGGGCCACCCAGGATCTAAAGTAGCTGAGGACTGTGTCCCATCAGTCACGAATAGATGAAGATGGACAACATCAAATAAAGAAGTTTTGTCTTACCATAACCTTCCATCTGTGTTGTCGATCTTCATCTATTCTTGGTGTCCCACCCTCTTTTCCCCCTCCTATGATTCCTGGTGGAGTGACCTGTTGTGCTGGGTCTTCTGTTAGGTTTTTCCTTGGACATGGCTTCCTCGTTTGGAATTAGTTTCCTTCTTTTCTTCTATAATTTTGCAAACTCACTGTCAGGTAATGTAGAGAGGGGCATAATGGGTAGGCTACTAGCTCGAAGGTTTTTGGCTAGTGTGGGTTATGTAATGGTCAGATCGGTTCCAAGGATCGGAACCATAATCCATCAATCAAGTATAGATGAAGATCGACAGCACAGATGGAATGTTATAGTAAGACATAACTTCTTTTTTTTGAGGCCACTGGTCTTTTTAGTTATAAATCTCTAATGTCTCAAGTTGTGTTATATGTTTAGATAATACATGCCAAAAGGCGTGATATATTCAATAATGGGTGTGACAAGATATAAGTAAAAGGGGATTAATACTTGTTTGGATCTAATGGAGATGCATTTGGAAATTAGATAGGCCATGTCAAAGACTTCCCAAACTACTGTGGAGACATGATGGTCAAATGAAAAGATATTATCAACAAGAGTACCCGGATCACTTACAACAGTGTCTGATTGGAAGGGTGCATATCCTGTAAGGTAAGTGAAACTGTTTTGTATACCAAAATTAACTGTGCTACATTTTTTACTTTAATTTGAAACCAGTTTTCTCACACCAATTGTTAACATGGTCTAAGCTGTGTTGTAGCAATTGTAAGTCAGTTGAAGATTGAAAAACAACACCCAGTTTACAGCCATCTGCTAACTTCTCTACTATAGACCAGAAGTGCTGTCTGGAAGGTCTGAGAAATATATGCCAGATAGGAGATGGCACAAAACTGAGATTTGTGGTACACCACTGGTAACTGTTTTGCTTTCAGAAGTGGTACCTATAACTTTAACCACATGGGTTCTGTCAGAGAAGCAGTTAGTTATCCATTGTACAGTATAAAGATTTATCTTCAGATTTACAAGTCTGTTAATAACACTTACATGGCGAATAGTGTCAAGGTTTAGCTATGCTGTGTGCACTTCGTAGCCACTATCCACTGCCTCAGTTAGTTCCTGAAATGAACTAACGAGTTTTAAGAAGCAGGACCTTCCTTTTGTAAATCCAAATTGATTGGGAGTCCAGGTTTGAGAGATTTTTAATGCCCAGATTAATGAAGTCTGAGGTAATGTGCTCCGTAGCTTTACATATGAGGTTAGTGATACTTAATGGATCTATAGTTACCAGGGTCTGTGGTTGAACCCACTCTTTAATGACATTACAGTAGCTTTTTTTAAGCTTCAGGAATGAAACCAGTAGAGAGGTTTTCTTATTTAGCATGATGCCAGCAAGATTGTCTCCTCCGAAATTAACCACATTGGAATTATCAGAAAGCAAGTTAGTAGTCTTCGGCTTTTTTTTTTGTTGTTGTGTCTTTCGGCTTTTCTGGATCGCCATAGCGGAACTCCAGTCCACTAATGATTGGCAGTAGATTTTTACGTGCCGAGTTGCCGGCCCTGACGCACAACCTTCAACGAAGGTACGCCCATTCATGCTTGTCTCCACACAGAAGACGCTCTAGCTGAGAATCGAACAGGACAACGTCTTACTGTGAGGCAACAACACTACTGCAGCACCACCAGCGCATGGATGCTAATTTAAATTAAACATGTCAAAATGCAAGTTCATCAGGGCCTGGAACCTTTTTCTTTCTTTTTTATTGAGTTAATGGAATCCATTTAAGAAAGATGAAATATTAAATCTGAATTCATTATTGGGATCTGAAATAGCTAGTCATCAATTGGTTTAATGTTGGTAATCCAAGTACTATAAGGCTTCAGAAAATGACAATATATCTTACTTCCACTGCTTTTAAAACTTACAGATAAACATAAGTGGAAGTCCCCTTAATGGGTCTTGCCTTAAACTGAGTTGTGTTATATGACTTTGTACCATTTTGGGCTGAGATGCTCGCTGGTACATCAGTGTGGGCTGTTAGAAGAAAGTAACATACTGCTTTTTTTTTTTTTTGATGTAAGATCAGGTTAGTTGCTGATTTGGACCTTTTATCCGGGTTGTGGTAAGGGTGGTCAATCATTGGTTTCTGTTATTGACTGATAATTAGTGTCCCTTGCTTTATGTTGAGCGGATTCATATGTCCTTGCTTTAAAGTGAGCTGCATCGCATGAGTTGGTTTCACATTTGGCTATGCTATCTTGAGCCTGTAGAAGAAAAAGGAGGAAACCTGCTGTTTTTCATATGGGATAAGACATTGCTTCCCTATGCATAATGGTGCACTTCACAGCAAATGATAGGCACCATTTTCATTTGTACATTTTTCCCACTCCAGGTAACCCTTTCCTATAATGCTGGAAGTAAAAGTTAAGCTTCATGTAGGTTCATCCTGTTTAAAGTCTGAATTACTAAACTTTGCCTGATATTTTCAGCCTAAATTACTGTACTTATTTTATCATCATACCATATTCTGGCAAAATGTTGTCCATCACTGTTTTTCCTGACTGCACTCAAATAAGCTTGCATTACAGATGGTGTATTTATTTATTTTTTATTTATTTTATTTTACATTTGTTAACCGGGTTAGTCTGGCTGAGCTTTTGGCTCATTTTCAGCAGTGACCCGGGGAGAAAAGCTCCTCAGGACTAGAAAACAATTTGTTAAGTTTTAGTAGCATAGTAGTAACAATCAGCTATAGGATCTTACAAGCAGAGACCTAGAGAGAAAAAAGCTCCTCAGGCAATTCAGTTATATAGAGTATTAACAATTGGCAGACAAGTATGTGAGTTTTTACAAACAAGGTTTTAAACAATTAGCAGAAGCAAATGTGACTAGTTACAATATTATTTAAGCTGCTTAGAGCAAAATGAGTTAATAGTTAGGCAGATGCTTATTTAGAGTGGGTAGGATCTAGTTGTATAGGAGTTTGGAAACAAGAAGGGAAAGTAAGAATGACTAGTAGGAGATGTAGGGGAGGTAGAGTATAGGAGACAGACTAGACAGGTAGGTTGTTTTGAGACTGTACGAATTAAGAGTGGTTGGAGATAGAGGAAGGGAAGAGATAGAAGAGGCAGGGGAAGTGTTAGAGATAGATTGAGTGAGGTGGTGAAATAGGTGAAAGGATGGTGGTTTCAGGGTGGTTGGCTACAGTGGCAAGACCACTTTGTTTTTAGGTATTTCCTTGTAGCTAATTTGAAACTTTTGCTATGCTGGAGGGATTTTATTTCCAATGGGAATTTGTTCCAGTATGTAGCTGGGTTATAGTTATAGAGAAGGCAGCCTATTTTGGTTTTGGGTTTGTAGATGTCTAATAATTCTTGATTTGAGCGTCGCATCCTAGCAGTGGAATATTTGGATATGATAGTGGAGAGGCTGGGGCTGAAGGAGGGTAGATAGAGCATAGAGTGGAAGATTTGTAGTTGGCATAGTTGGAGCAGCTGAGGGAATTCTAGACAGTCTAGTTGCTGTAGTGCTATGCAGTGGTGTGACTTGTAGGTTTGGTTAGCTGCGAATCTGGCGATCTTATTATAGGTAGTTTCAAGCTTGGAAATAAGTACAGAATTTAGGTTTGTGAATATGTGGCAGCTGTACAGGAGTGTTGGGAGTAATAAAGCCTGGGAGAGAGTTATTCGGGCAGTGTTAGTTAAGTATTTCTTGCTACGGAAAAGGTGTCCAAGTTTCTGATGTTCTTTTTACCAAGTTAGTAATATGGAGATCAAACTTAAGCTGATCATCTATTGTAACACCTAGCAATTTAGTACTAGATTCAGATGAGATGATAGTGTTGTTGCAGGATAAGATGGTAAATGTACTTTTGAGTGTGGTGATATTTTAGGGAGGAAGAGTAGGAGCTTAGTTTTTTTTTGATTAAGTATTAGCTTGTTATCACTAAGCCAAGTCTCAATGGTGTGAAATGATGCCTGGGTAGTTGAGTGGAGGTCAGTTGGGTTGTCATCAATGGTTATAACAGTTGAGTCATCAGCATATTGCACAAGAGATGACTGGGGACAAGAGGAGTAGAGCAAGTTGATGAAAATATTAGAGTAGTTGTCCAAGTATGGACCCTTGGGGGACATCCATTTGTACATTGAGAGGGGAGGATAGTGCAGAGAACCATTTAACTGATTACTGATGGGTAGAGAGATTTCTGGAGAACCAGGAGATCGTAGGGGGAGAGAAATGTAAGTTGGTGAGTTTATCTAGGAGTGGGTGATTGTGTCAAAAGCTTTAGAAAGGTCAAGGAATAGGCATGAGACAAGTTTATTGTTATCATGAGCTAGGGATACTATGTTGATGAATGATATGAGTGCAATAGTTGTATTGTGCTTGGGACAGAAACCATGCTGTGTAGGTGTGAGAAGATTTTCCTGGTGAAGGTAATGCATTACCTGCTTGTGAATGCATTTCTCTAGGATTTTTGAGAGTGGAGAGAGTATGGCAATCGGTCTGTAGTTGGATATGTCTGAGGAGTTGCTCTCTTTGTGAATGGGTAGAGTAAATAAATTCTTCCATACAGTGAGGACACAGGATTCAGAAATGGATCGGTTGATTAAGATGGATACAGGATAGGCAAGAGGTTCAGAGGCAGTCTGCAGGAAGTAAGATGGTAGCTTGTCAACAGATGGGGAGCAAGGTTTAAGTTTAGAGAGTAATGACTTTACATAGTTGATACTGCTTTTAGAGAGAAGGAGTTAGGAGGGTTTGGAAGAGGTTTAGAGTTTGCGGGGGTGCTAGTGTTGTTTCGTGGGGGGGTTTATTGTGGAGGTTATTGAGTTTATAAAATGAAAGAACAAAGGGGACATCCACAACTGAGGGCAGTACAGAGGTACCAAACTCCTGTCACATTGCATGAAAGTTCTGGAGAGAGTGATCGATAAACAGATATGCAGATTAGTAGAAAGTAAGATGGGAGATGAGCAGTTCGGATTCAAGTCAGGGTGCATCACAACTGGCCTGATGTTTTCAGTGAGACAGATAATTGAGAAGGTGGTAGATATGAGGAAAGAATTCATCTGGGTATTCCTAGACTTGGAGAAAGTGCATGACAAGGTCCCAAGAAAGCTGCTTTGGGCAGTGGTTTAATAGTTTTGAAGTCCCAGAAACATTGGTAGAATTAGTGCAGGCTATGTACAAGGACTCAATGACTCAAGTACAAACAGTGATCGCTCACACAGAGGGGATTCCAGTGGGAGTGGGTGTGCATCCGGGTTCAGCTCTAAGCCCACTGCTTTTTATACTGGTGAGGGACCTCATTAGGAAACCTGTCAGAGGGGACAGGTCAAAGATGTTCTTCGTGTTTCACTGTTGCAGTCATTACATTTGGGTAATCTGCTGGCAGGTTGCCCTCAGTCGGCCTGATTAACAAAGTCTTGGGTCCTGCGTCGGTTGCTGTCCCTTCTTCCATGATGTCAGATCATCAGGGGTATAAAACATGCAACCGACGCCATTTTCATCAGTCTTTCTTGCTGTGCTGTGCCCGAAGCAGAAGCAGTTCGCAAGTGCCTGACGGCCGACTCCTGAAATTTTCGTTTTCAAGTTTCAGAACTGAAGTCTTCAACCTAAAGCTAAGTACCCCGTTGGGGAAACTTTTTCCTGCTCCTTATCGATGTCAGTAAAAGTTAATAATTGTATTACTTGTGGGAAGCAAATACCTCATAAGGATTTTCATTTGTACTGTATTCCTTGCCTAGGCCCTGACCACAACGTGCCTTGCTGTTGGTTTTGTGCTAAATTTAATCAACCCACTATTAAGCATTGGTATATTTTTGCATCAAAATGTTTTGGCTCGAGATTTAAATATCTAGAAATGTCGTCGGTTAGCAATCCGACTAACGGAATACCTAAAAAACGCAAAGAAAAAGACAGAGATAGACAGTCGAGGTCCAAAACCGATGACAAAGCTTCTCCTAAGCCAGTCGCCGGTTCGCCGGTACTCAGTGAGGTGCTTTCGCAGCCCCTGATGCCCGCTACTTTTGATTCGCAGGCCTCTACTGAGACCCATTCGGAGTCCGGTATGCCGCGAGATACTTTAAGTATTGAACCCGCGGATGTCTCTACCTTAGATGGGTCCGGAGCCGCTGAGCAGGCACCGGCTTCTGAGGGTGTTTTCAGGCCTAAAGATTTGTATATTAAACTGACACCATCTTCAAAACTAAGGCCAAAATCAACGTCTTTGTCTAAAAAAACGACACTTGGGCCATATGCACAGGTCCCTATGCCTAAAAAACAAATGAACAAAATGGCTGAGGATTTAATTACCTTGATCAGAGGTACCCATCCCCCTCCTGCTAAGAGGCCTAGGCAAGGCACTGACTATGAATCTTCAGATCAGGTTTCTATCTCTTCTGATTCCTCTTCTAATCAAGAATTATCTAATCCACCTTATGAGGACTCTGATGCAGAAGATTCCATCCCTTCTGCTTCTCCTGAGGATTTTTCTTTTGGAGAAACTTTGCATACCCTAAGGAAACACTTTCATTGGGAGAGTAAGGATTTCTCAGAATCTAAAAAGAGGCTTAGGGATTTCCTTCTTCTTCCTCAGCATAGGCCTTTGGCTATACCTCCGTTCTAGACATTGTTGATGATATTTTCTCAGAATCAGCATGGCTCCTGATTCCCTGCCTCCAGCTCCTAGTAAGCCAGACATATATTACAGGGTTCCTGACTCCCACAAATTTATTTTTAAAAACCCTACTGCTGACCCTGAAACCATTTCTCATGGTCCCAAGGGCGGAGGCTTCTACTGCTAAAAATCCTACCCCTTCTGATAGAGATTCCAGAGCTGGATAGATGGGATAAGAAGGTTTACACATCTGCAACCTTAGCAGTCAGGACTTTAAATTGTCAATTTCATATGCTTAAATATCAGCAGCATGTCATGGGCCTACTTAAACAGAAAATTATGTTGATTTCTGACTGTGTGGAAAATAAAAGAGTTGCAGGATTTATTGCATTCAGCTGAACAAGTTGGAAAGCATACTTTGCAATGTGGTTTTGATTCCTTGGAGGCCTCTTGCAGGGCCGCTGTAACTGGATCTGTGATAAGAAGGCATGCTTGGCTCAAGGAGCAAAATCTGCCTGATCATGTTAAAGCAAAATTGTTGGATGCTCCTGTACAACAGGACAGTCTGTTTGGTAATAAGGCAGAAGAAGTTTTGAAAAAGATGGAAGATAAAGCTAAATCTATGCAAACTGTAAAAGATTTCCTACAAGTGCAGCCGCCCAGGTTCAGTAGGCACTGGCCTACTAAGAACTGGTCCTTTCCAGTACTCACCAGAGCTGCTTAGGTCAAACCCAGACATTCCAAAGGCTCCAGGTTTCAGTCACAAGGAACTTGTACAACAAAACAATGGGGTGCCTCCACTTCCAAATCTGGGAGTAACAAGGCACCTTCCTATGGTAAATAGTCTCAATGACTTTCCACTGCAATCACCAAGCACTTATCTTTTGCCCGCCCCTTTGGGAGGAAAACTGGCACTTCATGAACGAAACTGGCAACTAATTACCCAGGACAAGTGGGTTTTAAATATAGTATCCCAGGGCTACAGATATCATTTCCACATGTTGTCAATCCCAAATGGATGGCCAGATCTGCCTCCAAATCAGTGGGCAGAGGCTCAGAAACAAGTTGTGTCCCTCATGAATATGGGGGCTATTCAACCAGTACCAGAAAAGGAAAAGGGACAAGGTTTTTATTCAAGACTTTTCCTGGTACCCAGAAAAGACGAATCATGGCATCCAATTCTGGACTTATCCATTCTAAATGCATTTCTGGACATTCCAAAATTCAAGATGCTGACTCTACAACAGTTACTACCTATGCTAGGCAAGGATGCCTGGTTGGTAATTCTAGACTTAAAAGAGGCCTACCTGCATGTTCCAATCAGGGAATCTTGCAGAAGATACCTCCACTTCAAAACAGGCTGTTTGCATTACCATTTCTCTGCACTGCCCTTTGGCTTATCTACTGCACCCAGGGTCTTCACAAGGAGTGTCTGGCACCAATGGTGATTGCATTTGCAGACAAAGAAACATTCAAATTTATCCTTACCTGGACAATTGCCCTGAATTCAGGCCAGAAAAAATACGAGGCACTCTTCTAAAACATCTGGCATTTGTAAAAAGGGTTCTAACTTGTCTAGGATACACTGTAAGCGAAAAGAAATCACAACTGGTACCCTCTCAAATAATTACATTCCTGGGTGCAAGCAGATATACCAACTGCCCAGATGACCTACCTTAAAGCCAGAAAAACAAATTCGCGCCGATTGACTTACTTCAAACCGGTGGACACAAAACCCCAGCTATCTGCAGGACAAATTCTGCAGGCCTTGGGTTCATGGCCTCCTGCATTCCTAACTCAATTCCATATGTAGGGCTGCCTGAGGAAACTCAGTGATACCTAAAAAGCTTATGGAGTCAACATTGTCACAGCCTGGAAACAATGATTCCTATTGATAGCCTACAGCTAGAGTTCCTATATGGTGAGCAGAGGGCGCACCCACCAAAACAAAGGACTATCATTCACTCCCATCCCACTGCCTGCCAAGCCTGACTGCAGACACATCAGATTATGCTTCGGGGGGTGCATCTGGCGGAAAGATTGCATTCAGGAGCCAATGGAGCCCAAATCAAATATGCACCCATATCAACCAGAAATAAATGCTGGCTGTGTACAGAATGCTCTGGCAGCCTTCAAGGACTCATCTTCATCCAGGACAACCGCAGATAAGGGACAGACAACACCACTGTCATGTGGTACACTAAAGCAAGAAAGGGGTACCCGCTACTGCCCCTTTACCCAGACTAGCCATGGCATTGTGGAACCGCGGCCTTGACTTACCAAATATATATCTACAAAAACAATTCCTGCCAGGAAAGCAAAATACTCTGGCAGGCGCACTAAGCAGAAATCTTATGGACCCACAGGGCTGGAAACTGGATCCACAAAACCCGATGACAAAGCTTCTCCTAAGCCAGTCGGTTCGCGGTACTCAGTGAGGTGCTTTGCAGCCCTGATGCCCGCTACTTTTGATTCGCAGGCCTCTACTGAGACCCATTCGGAGTCCGGTATGCATGAGATACTTTAAGTATTGAACCCGCGGATGTCTCTACCTTAGATGGGTCCGGAGCCGCTGAGCAGGCACCGGCTTCTGAGGGTGTTTTCAGGCCTAAAGATTTGTATATTAAACTGACACCATCTTCAAAACTAAGGCCAAAATCAACGTCTTTGTCTAAAAAAACGACACTTGGGCCATATGCACAGGTCCCTATGCCTAAAAAACAAATGAACAAAATGGCTGAGGATTTAATTACCTTGATCAGAGGTACCCATCCCCCTCCTGCTAAGAGGCCTAGGCAAGGCACTGACTATGAATCTTCAGATCAGGTTTCTATCTCTTCTGATTCCTCTTCTAATCAAGAATTATCTAATCCACCTTATGAGGACTCTGATGCAGAAGATTCCATCCCTTCTGCTTCTCCTGAGGATTTTTCTTTTGGAGAAACTTTGCATACCCTAAGGAAACACTTTCATTGGGAGAGTAAGGATTTCTCAGAATCTAAAAAGAGGCTTAGGGATTTCCTTCTTCTTCCTCAGCATAGGCCTTTGGCTATACCTCCGTTCTAGACATTGTTGATGATATTTTCTCAGAATCCAGCATGGCTCCTGATTCCCTGCCTCCAGCTCCTAGTAAGCCAGACATATATTACAGGGTTCCTGACTCCCACAAATTTATTTTTAAAAACCCTACTGCTGACCCTGAAACCATTTCTCATGGTCCCAAGGGCGGAGGCTTCTACTGCTAAAAATCCTACCCCTTCTGATAGAGATTCCAGGGCGCTGGATAGATGGGATAAGAAGGTTTACACATCTGCAACCTTAGCAGTCAGGACTTTAAATTGTCAATTTCATATGCTTAAATATCAGCAGCATGTCATGGGCCTACTTAAACAGAAAATTATGTTGATTTCTGACTGTGTGGAAAATAAAAGAGTTGCAGGATTTATTGCATTCAGCTGAACAAGTTGGAAAGCATACTTTGCAATGTGGTTTTGATTCCTTGGAGGCCTCTTGCAGGGCCGCTGTAACTGGATCTGTGATAAGAAGGCATGCTTGGCTCAAGGAGCAAAATCTGCCTGATCATGTTAAAGCAAAATTGTTGGATGCTCCTGTACAACAGGACAGTCTGTTTGGTAATAAGACAGAAGAAGTTTTGAAAAAGATGGAAGATAAAGCTAAATCTATGCAAACTGTAAAAGATTTCCTACAAGTGCAGCCGCCCAGGTTCAGTAGGCACTGGCCTACTAAGAACTGGTCCTTTCCAGTACTCACCAGAGCTGCTTAGGTCAAACCCAGACATTCCAAAGGCTCCAGGTTTCAGTCACAAGGAACTTGTACAACAAAACAATGGGGTGCCTCCACTTCCAAATCTGGGAGTAACAAGGCACCTTCCTATGGTAAATAGTCTCAATGACTTTCCACTGCAATCACCAAGCACTTATCTCTTGCCCGCCTCTTTGGGAGGAAAACTGGCACTTCATGAACGAAACTGGCAACTAATTACCCAGGACAAGTGGGTTTTAAATATAGTATCCCATGGCTACAGATATCATTTCCACATGTTGTCAATCCCAAATGGATGGCCAGATCTGCCTCCAAATCAGTGGGCAGAGGCTCAGAAACAAGTTGTGTCCCTCATGAATATGGGGGCTATTCAACCAGTACCAGAAAAGGAAAAGGGACAAGGTTTTTATTCAAGACTTTTCCTGGTACCCAGAAAAGACGAATCATGGCATCCAATTCTGGACTTATCCATTCTAAATGCATTTCTGGACATTCCAAAATTCAAGATGCTGACTCTACAACAGTTACTACCTATGCTAGGCAAGGATGCCTGGTTGGTAATTCTAGACTTAAAAGAGGCCTACCTGCATGTTCCAATCAGGGAATCTTGCAGAAGATACCTCCACTTCAAAACAGGCTGTTTGCATTACCATTTCTCTGCACTGCCCTTTGGCTTATCTACTGCACCCAGGGTCTTCACAAAGTGTCTGGCACCAGTAATTGCATTTTGCAGACAAAGAAACATTCAAATTTATCCTTACCTGGACAATTGCCTAATTCAGGCAGAAAACAAGGGCACTCTTCTAAAACATCTGGCATTTGTAAAAAGACTTCTAACTTGTCTAGGATACACTGTAAACGAAAAGAAATCACAACTGGTACCCTCTCAAATAATTACATTCCTGGGTGCAAGCTTGAATACAACTGCCCAGATGACCTACCTTACGCCAGAAAAACAAATTCACTTGATGACTTACTTCAAACAGGTGGACACAAAACCCCAGCTATCTGCAAGACAAATTCTGCAGGCCTTGGAGTTCATGGCCTCCTGCATTCTAATAATTCCATATGCAAGACTGCATATGAGGAAACTTCAGTGGTACCTAAAAAGCTTATGGAGTCAACATTGTCACAGCCTGGAAACAATGATTCCTATTATTCGCCTACAGCTAGAGTTCCTATGGTGAGCAGAGGCCTGCCACCAAAACAAGGGACTGTCATTCACTCCATCCCCTGCCTCCCAAACCCTGACTGCAGACACATCAGATTATGCTTCGGGGGGGGGGTGCATCTGGCAGGAAGATGCATTCAGGGCCAATGGAGCCCAAATCAAATGCACCTACATATCAACCAGAAAGAAATGCTAGCTGTACAGAATGCTCTGACAGCCTTCAAGGACCATCTTCATCCAGGACAACTACTGATAAGGACAGACAACACCACAGTCATGTGGTACATAAGCAAGAAGGGGGGTACCCACTTCTACCCCCTTTGCAGACTAGCCATGGCATTGTGGAACACGGCCTTGACTTACCAAATATATCTACAAGCTCAATTCCTGCCAGGAAAGCAAAATACTCTGGCAGACGCACTAAGCAGAAATCTTATGGACCCACAGGAATGGAAACTGGATCCACAAATCTTCAGCATGTTGATATGCAAATGGGGGAGCCCAGACATAGATCTTTTTGCCTCGCCCCAGAATTATCAGTTGGACAAATTTTGCACAAGAATTCATCACAAAAAAGCTTGGAAAGTGGATGCTCTGTCCTTCAGCTGGAAAAACCTAGCAGTCTATGCCTTCCCTCCTCTGCCTCTGCTCTCCAAGGTCTTAGTAAAAGTCAGACAGAAAAAAACAAAAATGATACTGATTGCTCCAGACTGGCCTCGCCAACACTGGTACCCGTGCCTACGCAATATGTCACACCTTCCTCCGTGGTACCTGCCTCTGACACCTTACCTGTCTCTGCAGAACTATCAAATTCTGCACACTCTGCTACAAACTCTGAATCTTGCAGCATGGCTAATCAACTAAATTTCACCAGTTACATCTCTCAGCAAACCTGTGATGGATGTCATTCTGGAGGCTAGAAGGCCTAGTACTATAAAATCTTATGCGGACAAATGGAAAAAATTCTGTGCCTGGAACCAAGCACAAGGAATAAGCACAGCAATGCCCAATATTCCTCAGATTCTGCAATATTTAACTGAGATGCTTCATAAGGGCCTATCTTTTTCTTCTATAAAAATCCATGCCTCTGCTATTTCAGCGCATTACAACACAGAGCCTCCCCTCTTTTCTCATCCTCTGCTAAAGCAGTACCTCAGAGGAGCCAAAAATGTAAGACCTCCCAGGAGAGCACGAACTCCTGCATGGGACCTCAGTTTTGTTTTGGAAAAACTCACTCTACCTCCTTTTGAACCAGCTGCTATTGCAGATTTAAAATATCTCTCCTGGAAAACAGCTTTTCTTTTAGCAGTTACTTTAGCTAGACAGATTTCAGAATTATAGGCTCTTGTGGCAATGGAGCCTTTCATTATTTTCCATCTGGACAGGGTGGCTCTCAGGACCAATCCATCTTTCATGCCTAAGGTAGTATCCAGTGTGGCTCTTGATCAGACCATTCATCTGCCAACTTTCTTTCCCAATCCACACAACAAGGGTGAGCGGATTCTGCATTCATTGGATGTGCACAGACAACTTAGATTCTACTTAAACAGGACAAAAACCACTAAGAAAATCTGAGCAACTGTTGGTGGTTTTTGCTACAGGGGCAGAGGGAAAACCTATTTCAAAGCAGAGTATTTATAAATGGATAAGCCATTGTATTCGTTTCTGCTATGTGCACCATGGTAAACCTATCCCCAAGAGGATCAGATCTCATTCCACCGGGGCTGCATCTACTTCTGCAGCCTTTCTCAGAGGGGTTCCTACCAGAGACATTCTAGAAGCTGCTACCAGGAGCTCAGTTCATATGTTCACCAAACATTACCATTTACCTCTCTTCTCTAAATCCAGAGCTGGATTTGTTGCTGTTGCCCTGCAGGGCCTTATAGCTGCTCCTAATTCTGTATAAATCCATCCTCCCAACCATAGCTTTGGGAATCTACCCAAATGTAATGACTGCAACAGTGAAACATGAAGAACATAGTACAGTTGTGTATACTTACCATAAATGTAGCTGTTCAAGTGTATTCACTGTTGCAGTCCTGGTTACCCACCCTCCAGCCCCCTGTTTTTTCTCTTACTATACCTCTTCTTTCCTTTAATATGCTTAAAAGCCTTTTTGGTGTATTTGCGTTTGATTGGAGGTATATTGTTTGTGTTCTAAATTATATACATTTATATATATATATATATATATATATATATATATATATATATATATATATATATATATTTATATATTTTGCTCCCCATTTGGGGGGTACCTGACATCTGGGGCAAGAAAAACTGATGAAAATGGCATCGGCTGCATGTTTTATACCCCTGACGACCTGACGTCATGGAAGAAGGGACAGCATCCGACGCAAGACCCAAAACTTTGTTAATCAGGCCGACTGAGGGCAACCTGCCAGCAGATTACCCAAATGTAATGACTGCAACAGTGAATACACTCAAACATCTACATTTATGGTAAGTGTACACAACTGTACTTTTCTGTATGCAGATGGTGTGCCATTACAGGCAGACTGAGGAAGAACTGCAGCAAAGGATAGGGGAATGGAATGCAAAACTGAAGACACATGTGATGAAACTAAGTACAGATGAGACAGTGGTAATGGCAGCAAACTGGGGGAATAGAAGAAGCTGAGAACTGAGATAGAAGGGAAGAAAAAGGTTAATAGCCTCACGTATCGGGAAGGGTGGTTGAGGAGAAGGGAAGTCTGAGTGTCAAGTGTAGTGTATGACAGAAGAACGCCAAAGAAACTGAAAAGTATTGTGTACAAAACAGTGGTGCGACCAGTACTACTGTGTGGTACAGAAACCTGGGTAGTAAAGGCAGACCAGATGAGGAAGCTAGAGGTGATGGAAATGAAATGCCTGAGACAGGTGGAAGGATGTTCACTGTGACAGATTACAGTGGTTCGGACACGTGCAGAAAAGCAGAAGACAATCTGGTGAAGAAGATTTGGGGCAGACAGGAAGAAGGTAAGAAGAAATGAGGGCATCGAGAAAAGAGGTGGATGGATTGTGTGAGAGAATATCCATGACAGTCAGGCATGAATATCGAAGAATGCAGGAGTGTAGCATTGAATCGAGGTAGATGGTGACAGTTAAACTGACACCCTGACCCCATGTAGAAAATTGAAAAAAAAAAGAGGGAGATGATGATGAAGTGCTTTATGAGAAGGAAAGTTCTTAAGGGCATGAGTTTTGAGCACTGATGTATACGAACTGGATCCCACAAGGGTTCCAGTAGTCAAATTGGACAGACATGAATGAAGGAATCTATTGTTGTAAGTACATAGCTTTCACACAAGGGTTCCAGTAGTCATATTGGACAGACATGAATGAAGGAATCTATTGTTGTAAGTACATAGCTTTCATTATTGCTTGAAGGCAATCTGTCAGTCCCACACAAAGTGTATGTAGTCTTCATCTTAATATAAAGCTTCTAAATATATTAATGTTTGCTGTGTTAATCATGTGTTTTCAGACATACTTAAGGTACACAAACCACATTTTACATAGAAACCACATTAGGAATTGATTTAACAGTGAGTTGTACAAGACTCCTCTTAATAAAAGTGGGCATTTGTAGATTGACATATTTAAACTTTTGATAAAAGTGGGTATTTTTACATTGTAAAAATTAAACTAATTGCCTAAGAATATAATTATTTCAAAATAAACACCTTTTAAACATTATTTATGCTTTTAATTTTAATTAATGGTGATAGACAGCCTCACACAACAAATGCATATGTCTTGCATATGTTTTATAAGGTTAACTCTGTAGCATTTCTGTAGCTGATAATTAAATATGGTTGGAATACAAAACCAGTTCACAATAATTTGCAACTGCTAGCACAGAAATACTGTCACTGACACTAAGAAGTCAAGGTATCAAAACCTAAACTTGTATGACCAACAGAACCACTGCAACCTAATCGGGTCTGCAACATAAGTAAGTGAAGAGGTGTATCTGGATGTTGTATATTAGCTGAGGACCACAAATACTTTCCCATTCCCTTCTTAATGAGTCTGTTCTTCAAGTTAATTACTAGTTCCACCAGGCTCCAATTATCAACTGTCTTAATGCAGCTTTAAAGATTTCGTGCAGGATAAAGAATGAACGAACCAAAAAAAAAAAAAAAAACACCTTTGTCTAGGGACGAAAAACACAGTGATAAGATTAAGCTTTTCATGTTTTTTTATTATATTTTTTTTTAATAAAGCTCACATTAGTAGTTTTTTGGTTGGTTTGTTCTTTATCCTGAACCACAACAGTGTCATATATTTGAATTTGGAGTTTTGGAGCATATTGCGCTTTAGACACTGGTTTCCATCTGGTTCTTTGAGCTTTAAAGTTGTACTTCTTCCATTTCTTCTTTGGGTATTTAATGGCACTTCCCTCAATTTTCCCATAATTCACTTGACAGTCAGGAAAAGCCAATTTATGTTTAACTTTTCACTGTCTACATTTTGTAAAATTGCAGTCTGTACAGATCCATGGCTTCAGCAAAACTATGATCTTTAAAAACAGACCAAGATTCCACTGTGCACCTCTTCCCAGGTTGTTAGAATTGCTCCATTGTGTTTTCCATTTCATACCAAGAAATAAAGTGGGCCAAAGTTATCCTGGTTTACTATACAGAAATTTCAAAAGACAACACGTACGTTTTTTTCTATATTCAATGATTTCTTACTAAACTTATCCATAACACCATCTTTGTTTTCACAAAGTCCAAATGATCTGCATCTTCTTCACCTTTTAGAAAACACCAGTCAAGTCATAGATATTTCTTTCTTGCTTTATCTCCCATACCATTTGGCTGTATATTTTCACAGTCTTTTCTCAAGCTTTACCAGCTTTTTGGTTTAACAGCAACATGGCATCCTATAGTTCCTTTAGTAAGTCACCTTTGTTGACTTGAGAAAAGCAACCAGGTACTCTCACCACGAATCTGTGTAGAAAAGCAATATATCCAAAACGAACTGAAGCTCACAAAAAGTGTAGCGACAGAGCAGTGAAGACAGAAGCAACAGCTTCGCTGATTCAATATGCAATGAACTTCAATTTGCAGTAAACCAAAAAGTCATTAAGTCAGGAACCATAAATTCACTTTGTAGAATAACAAGAGATCCAGTATATAAAAACCAAAACGTTTATTGTGAGCGCTTTCGCGTGGTCACCACCACGCTTCTTCAGACAATACAATTAAAATTCAAGCCATCTATTTATACTAATAGATCTGAAAAAGGCGCCAAAATAAAACAAGCAACTCAAGCAATCTATCAATTAGTGGGTTAATACAAACTTAAAGAATTGTTCAAATGCTGCATTCATTTTATAAAAAGCCTAAATACATCAATGATACTGCAATGTTCGTATAATAGCCACTGATCAGTGTGTATTTTAGACTGTTTAAACTCTTTGAGTTAATGTTAGCGACGAGTGTTTTCATGAGCATTAAAAGTAGAATTGAACTAAATTAAAATAAAATAAAATAAGTTACCTGATATAGAAAGGGTTAGCACATTTAATGCATTCAAAATATTCAAGTTATTTAAGTATTTAAAATATTAAGAATTATATATGATTACAGAACATGATCTGTTACAGTAACTTAAATATGGAGTTTACTGTATATATATTATATTACAGATTATTCTGTCATGAAGTAATAAAAAATATATAAATAAATAAATAAATATACTTGTAAATAAATGAATGAATATAGATATGAAAATGATGAAAAATGATAAAAAATGAATAAATAAATAAATATGGGAATAAATATTTATTCGCTAAAAATGCAAGTCCCCTACTTCTAAATCAAATAATATGTTTCTATTATTAAGTAAATCATTATATTTAATCTTAATTTATTCATAAATACAATTGTTGATCAAGATCAATAGTCAAAATTAAATTATTGATCGAGTTTATAAATAAATGAATAAATAGATAAGTATTTTTTTGAACATTACCTTTGTTGACTTCATAAGATTCTACTTGCCTAACATGTTACACAAGCAGTACTAACAAATATCTTAAATCTTGCATTATCCGTTCCAGTGTGATCCTAGTAACTTTCATGTAAAGCCTCAAAGTCATCTTTTTACACAATATTTGAATGCTAACAAAGCCACTGCTTCTTCATTTTTTGCCATCATACCTTACTGTTCTCATTATATTGGCTTTTGTTTATCAACTTTTAAATTGCACTAAATTATATCGTAATGCAGAAAGTTGACTGAAGGAAACATCCAACCACCAGAGGCACTGTGAGAACTGTCTCACAGCTTTTCTTCTGAGGTCTAGTAATGAAAGTCAGAACTTCTGAGTGAAAGCATGGCCTGGTTGTTTATGGTTGCCCATGAAGAGTTGTGTATCATATTGTATTTGGTCATATTATGTATGTTATTGACTGTAATTTTATTATCTACAGTATGTGGCATATGGTTAGTTTTCTGTATCTCCTCTAAAATTTAGTTCTTTTTTGTTCCAGATCACCTACTTCAGCCTTTGGTTTTTCAATAAACAAAATCAACACCGCTGGGTGGATTTAGAAAAACCTCTAAAAAAGCAGCTAGACAAATATGCTTTGGAGTCCACAGTGTATTTTGGAGTGTTATTTTATGTGCCAAGTGTTTCACAACTTCAGGAAGAGATTACACGGTAAGCGTAACAGACATTCCTAACACATATGTCATTAATAAAATGTATACCATTATCCTTACTGCACTGTAAAACTAACTGTAAGGCAAATGTTTTGTTTGTGGTCTGTCTTAGAACTGCCATCTAAGGTCAATATTTGGATATTTTATCATTATTCTACTGGCACATGATCGTTGATGGTTTTACGAGCATTTATAAGTTGTTGAATCTGTTTAAATGACTTTTTTGTTGATGAATTTGTTTTTGGGAAAGGTATGATGTTCATAGGTACCTCTGCTGCAGTAACCTTTAGCTATACAGGTTACATCTTGCCAAGTTATAATGTGTGGCCAGTCTTCCAAAGTGCTGCTTCCCTCCACACATATGCCTAGACCGCTGTAGCTCAATCTCCAGAGGGAGAAAGCAGCTGGATGGGCACCAATAACCCCTCAGTAATTTCTTGTTGTCCATAAGAATGCCCCTCCTAGGCTTCAGTAGATTGATAGTTGGCTCCGATCTTTCATTAGTGGCAGATTGGATGGCTCCCTGTTGAAATGTCGGCACTCAAAATGCAAAATGCTGATAAGCAGAAAAAAGACTGAAAACTCAGAGAAAAACGTGAATCTCTAAGATCGTTCTACTTTAAACTTTTTTGCAAGCCCCCCCACACCACTTGAAGTTGTATACACCAACTCCAGGATCACCATACCTCAGAGAAAAGGAATATTGTAAGAAATGGTCATCATGGACTTAGAATATTTAAGTTTGTTTTTCGGCCATTCAGTCTCTCTGTTTCAGAACTCACTTTTTTGGGTCCCAACATTTCAAATGGTTACCAGATTAGCCCCTTTGGGAGCCCTTCCATACATATTTTATATTTTTTAGTGTGTTTGAGAAGAATAGGAACCAGGTCTCTCTAAAAAGACTGGCATTTTTATTGTGTTTATTGTTGTATCAGAAATGTCTCATCTGACAGGTTATTTTTAGCTGAGACAGGTAATTTTGATTTTGGGCTCTTAGTTGTATTTAGTTGTATTAAATGTGTGCTGCTTTTGTACTATTTGTGCCCTTTTCTTGGGGAAAGTAAGTGTGTTAATGGCATATGCTTGTGTACACTTCGTGACAATTTAATTTCTAACCTTATTGTTTAAGCTGTGTTTACCAGGGGGAAAAGATATTCCTTGGTATTTTGGGAGAAAACTGTACTGTTTGTGGATTCACTTTTTAAATTTCTGCATTCACTTTTGAGATATATGTGGGGAAGTGTAAGTATGTGTTGTGCTTGAGAACACTTTAATATCAACTTACATTCTGACCAACTCCTTCCAGCTGCACCTACCAGTGAACAAGTTTCTCTCAGTCCCCCCCCCCCCCCTCTCTTGACAGGAACATGGAGACACTTACCAGTTCTTTGTTTTCCTCCCATGGTGCACTTAAGACAAAGAAGACTAATAGAGAGCCTTTTCTGACTTGTGGGTGACTCTTTAGTGGCCATGACGTGTTCCTCAGACCTCCTACTGATTTCCCTGGGGCCCACTGAAGCAGTCCCTACCACCACTATGAACTGGGTGTTAGTCATATCCTCTGTAACTGTTTCAGTGTTCATTCCAGGCATGGGAGAACCACTTTCTTCAGACTTGGGAGTTTCACCAGGAAGTTCTTCCCATGCTGGCCAAGGTATGAGACCTGTTTCCAGGGGTGAATTGCCATCCTTAAGCCCCCCCACCCCAAGAAAAAGAAACCAAAAAATTAGAATTCTTCTGAAAACAGTTAAATTACTTGGACTAAAGTCTTATTGTAGGCTTTGAATCCAGTGAAACAGCACAGAGACTTAACTAAAAACATAGTTCCACAATGGCGGAATCCTTTATCAGATGATTCGGGTAAGGGTAGGGGCAGAGCTTCTTCTACGTTTTCTTCACATGTCCCTGATTTTGAATCAGAGAAGAGGGACTCCACAGTGTATCCTGTAAAGGATTTTTTTTTTTGTTGTTGAGATTGAGCCTGCAATGTATAATTTATTTCATTGGGAGCAGGTGGATGCTCCCTTTTCCTTAATGAAATATTATGACATGTTGCAAGTGATTGTGACACATACTGTCCTATTCCTCCTGTTATGCCATCCTTGGTGGTTGCTTTAAACTTGATCTGCAGTAATCCCGATGGTTAATCTTTAGTTCCTAAAAAGGCAAACTAAAAAGTTCTACAGTCTAACAAGTGTTTGTCTTCTCGGTTTCGGTCTGACTGAGCAACTATTTCTCTTTCTTCTCCAGCTACTAACCAAGTTTGTGGTTAATACTCATCTTTTGCTTTCAGACAAGGATGGTATAGCCTATGATAGATTTGTACCGAGAATTTTATCTTCAACTAGCCTCATATGTTAAAGTACTTGTTAATTTGTGTGGACAGTTTGAGGACCTTTTCTGCATTGCTCTCAGATGGTAGGTCCTTTCTTAATCCTACTGCTTCCTTTCTCAAGAGTTTAACAGTCTTTAAAGAGTGTGTATAATTGTGCTTACTTTGTGTATGTCCAGGGTTGCAGCTTTTGCTATTGAGGTTAGAGCTTTTGCTTGATTAACCTCCTCTGAAACGTCTGATTACACAATCTGAGAATTTGAATTATCCATTGGATAAGGAGGTTTTATTTGGCCTTCAACTACTCAGGAACTCAAACAGTTTGATGAAAGAAACACATTAATTCAAGAGGTTACTAAGATGTTTCAGGCCTCTTACTTTAAATCTACTAAATCCTCTAGTTCTTTTTTCTAAAAAGTAAAATAATCAGATTCAGCAAGCTACAGACAAGCTGGGCTGTAAGAAAAAATAGCAGGAGAGACCGATTAAAAAGTCAGGGATCCTATTGGACAAAGGGACAGTCCCCCACTTCAGAACAATTCTGTCAGTATTCCCACCACTCCCTTCCTGCCATTTCATTCAATTTGTCTCAATGACTGGTTCTCAGTCTTCCTATTGGTATTGAATTGTCTTGCACAAGTGGTTCTCAGAGTAGCCCAGAAGGGTTACAAATGACACTGGGAGGACCTACCACTTTTTCTGAATATTCATTCTTATCAGCCAAATCAGAACTATTTCCTCTGGTTTTAAGTAATATAGAAGCATTTAGGAAGACCAGACATTAATAACACCATCCTGAAACAGTTGGTCCATTCTCTTACCAGGGGTACAAACATCCTTCACCTTGTACTCCCAAACATGGGGGACGATGTTCTTCACCCAGTGTAATGTCTTCAATTCACCTGTTGGATCTGACCATAAGGCAGTATTACTTGAAGTAAAAATTAAATCCAGGGATCCAGCTAAAGAAAAAACCCTTAAGAACTATTCCAAGGCTAACCTCTCTCAACTAAGCAACACCTTGGCTAAATTTCCAGTACTCCCAAACCCAGTAAACACCATAGCATATGCTGAGCTATTTACAAAATCTCTGTTATTGATTGCTGTATAGAGCAAGCTGTGCCCACTCGTATTAAGAATAAGACAGACTCAAAAGGCAAGCCACCCTGATGAGGTCACAATGCGAATTGGTTATACAACAAAAGAAAAAAAAAAATCTTGACCAAGCATAGTGGGAACAAAGCCACACGCATACTTACTAAAAGCCCCCTGACCAATCTAAACAGACAGCTAAGAGAGTTAATACATCAAAGACTAAATTTGAAGAAAAGCTAAATTCTTAGGTAAAGGGCAACTGCAAAGCTTTCTACAGCTATGTCCGTAACCTCAGGAGAGTACACAACAATGCACAGAGCTTACTATAAATGGGCGCACCTGCACTGAAGTGGAGGCCATTGCTAATCTTAGGGCTAACAGGTTCTGCTCAAATCCCCCCCCCCCCCCCCCAGATAGTCCAAAGGAAATATTGCATACCACAATCTCCCAACCATTACTAAGGAACAAGTCGTTGATGCATGTATCGATGGGCCCCGATAACATTCCGGGATGTTTAGTAAGTAGCATGAAACATCACTTCTCTGTTTCAGTTGAGTCACTTTTCAGTTAGAGCCTTCAGTCAGGTTTTGTGACCAAAGAATGGAAAATATTTACAGTCAATCCCCTGCACAAAGGATGTCCAACCACTGATGCAGGTAACTACATGCCCGCAAGTCTTACCAGCCTCATATGTAAAGCCATGGAAAGAACCATCATGGATATGATAAATGAGGACATAGGTAACCTGCAAATGCTGGACTCATCACAGTTCAGCTGTATTAAAGGAAGGTCACACCTATTAAATCTGGTGGACTTTTTGAGTGGGTCACCAAAACTTTGGATGAAGGTAAGACTGCGCACGCAGCTTACCTCAGCCTGGCCAAGGCTTTTGATACAGTACCCCCCTCAGACATTATAGACAAGCTTCTAATTTAGGTATAAACCCTTTTTATCACCTGCTGGATAGCAAATTGGCTGACTGGTAGGACCCAGGTGGTCAGAATTGGTGAGGCCACCTCCACCAAGAGGCCAGTCACTAGTGGAGTTCCCTAGAGCTTTGTACTGTGTCCGCTCCTTTTTGGCATCTGTTGGATATGCAGCAGGTACTAAAGGAAGCAAGAAAGTCTGCAACTTAAAAATGAATTTTTATGATGCTAATTGGAAAAGATTTACTAGTTTGGTGACACATTAATAACCAGGGCTCATTTGGGGATTCTGTGCCACTGGTTCTTAAATATTTGTGTGAGTTACTTTCCTCTGGCTTTTTTTTATTCCACAATCAGGATTCATTTGATGGCCATTTCAGCATGTCTGTCCATGGATCTTCCATTTTCTTCTCTGTCTTTGGTCAAGCAGTTCTTGAAAGAGGTTTACTTGTAAGACCACGTAGGATACAGGTGAAACCTCCTTGAAATCTTAACTTTGTACTGGACAACTTAAATTTGTCTCTCTCTGAACCAGCCCGACAGGCTGACTTATGATTCATAACTTAGAAGACGGTTTTGTTTTTTGGTCTCCCATTTGCAGGACAGGTGTCTGAGTTGTAAGCTGTCAAGGTGGGTGAATCCTGTTTGGTTTTCCATAGACATAGGGTTTCTTTAAAAAAAAAAAATCCCTCACTCGTGCCAAAAGTTGTTTCAGAGTTTACTTTGAATTAAGCTGTCATCCTCCTGGCTTTTTATTCTGAACCTAAAAATCAAGGAGAAAGGATTCTCCATACTCTGAATTTGCACAGGCAGTTCAGGTATTATCTTCATATAATTAAATCCCTCTAAAAAGTGAAACAGTTTATCTCCTATGATGGGATGAAGAAAGGACAACCTGTGTCAAAACATTTATTTTCCAAATGGTTCTTCCTTGCTATTGATTTTTGATATTCCCACCATAATAAATCACTTCCAGTCAGGATCAAGGTACATTCTACTAGTGCCTTGTTTTCTTCAGTGGCATACTGGAAAGGGGTGGACTCTAGAAGCATTCTAGAGGCAGGTTCTTTGTCCTCTGTACATAACTTTACAAGGGATATCAAACTGGATTCCTTCTCCCGGTCCAGAACAAGACCATTCTCCAGGAGTTCCTGGATGCTTATAATTCCTTCTCCCAGGTTATATAAGCTCTGGTAATCTAGCCGTATAGCTAAAGGCTACTGTAGCAATGATACTAATGAACATACTACAGTTGTGTAAGTTGGACTTACCTTAAGAGTAGATGTCTCTTGTGGCAGAAGCAGGTAATACATAGCTGTCTAAAGTGTGGGCCTTGCTAGGCAGGGGTTTGAATCTGGTAATGTATATCTGCTGGACAGTAGTAACGCACATGAGTGGCTTGGACAAACAGTGGTGATATGGCACACTAACAGGGGCTCGATTTTTGCAGCATCAGAACCACTAGGTCCAAGGATTTAAATCTTGCTTGAGATGTTGATAGGACATGTTGGCGAGACAGATGAGTGTCTCCAAGGATTCCCATGTTTTGTAACAGGCTCCCCAGCCATGTGAGGCAGAGTTCATCCCTAACCCTATTTAAGAGTATCTTTGTCGAATGGATGGGATATCAGAAATTCACCCTGGGTTTGGCTTCCATCTCTCTCTGTCTGTCTCTCCACTAGACAGAGGCAGACAGTATTGGCTTCCATCTCTCTCTCTCTGTCTCTCTCTCTCTCTCTCTCCAGTAGACAGAGGCAGACGGTAACTAAGCCCAGACTAATATACTGACTGAAAGAGAATGCCAGTAAGCATCCAGGATTCCAGTTCTGTAATTCACAGGTTTGCTGGAAGAAAGAATTTAGTTTTGCAGTAATTTAGTGATGGCATTTTCTGATAGTCATTGCACTTGCAAACAGTGTACAAGTCAAAGAACTGGCTTCAAGTGTTTTAATTCTCAGAATTTTCTTGCATGATACTTTTAGCATTTAATTATTCATTTTGTGATTACTCATTTAATCCTGCTTAATCTAGTGCACTGCTGAGGGGGAACTGGATTCTGTCCCTGCACTGAGTGGGCACAAGGCACAAAAAAGGCAAAAATGTCATGTAGTTTATTTTAGATTCCCATTCGTCAAGTTCCTATCCCTTTCTCTTTGCCTATACTGTGTTATCAATCCCAGTTAGAGTCCAAATGTCTTCTTGAACTCATGTCATTCTGTTAACTTTCCCTTTCTCCTTATTTCTTGAATTTCCCCTCTGCTTCATCATCATCCCTTTCCATTTTGAATTATAACCTTTTTCTTCTGTCATGTATATTAGCATTAACTGTGTAGCACTAAAATATCCCTTGAAATCAGGAATTCTAAACTTCCTTGTTTTATTGGAAAGATCAACTTATTCCACTTAACTCTTGCCTTCTTACCCTCCCAGATAGATTCCTTCAAGTCTTTATTAATTGTCCACAATTTCTACTGTGGTTGATAAAAATTTGCCTGACCCATATATAAAATTAGAGAGACTACTAACATTTTCGCTGTTTCTGTCTTACTGTTCATATCCATAAACAAGAGCTTCTAGTGTCTCCATTTTTGTATTATCTTTAGTTTAGTATTTTCCCACATATCCTTAACTGCTGTAACATAAGCCTTTTAATCTATGCGCCTAAATACTTCACCATATCGTGTCCCCATAAATATGGGTATTGCTGTACCAATTTGTGTGTGGGTATACAATTTATGGCTGTAACCTTTGTTTTATCTTCATTAATTTTATATCCTGAAAAGAAAATGTTCTAGAGCAGTGAAATGTCCTTTTCTGGATTTATCAGGTACAAAATAATATCATCTGCAAGTAAGGGTCTATGTCATAACATTGAAATTTCAAAACTTTGAATGTTATAATATCGCACCCAAAACCATGAAAGCTAAAAACCCCAAAGACTGAGAACAGTGATTTTTTTCCCTGGGAAAAAAATCACTGTTCCAGTACAAAACACACAAACACTACAAACTATGTCTAATGTGGGGGGCTGTGCCCCCCACACCCCCTATTTAAATATACCAACTCCGAGATCGCACCACAGTGGAGGAAATAGCGAAACCGTGGAAACGGCCCACCGACATCTTTCCCTGGGAAAGAATTTGATGTTCAGCGGCTTAAATGTTGTCAGTCTTCGAGGTTTCGGGTTCAGTGTTATAACATTTGAAGTTTTGACACTTCGATGTTATGATATAGACCCGCAAATAAAGTCAGGTTTTCTTGATTATGATACCAGTTACATCTTTGCATTTCTGAGTCCCTTATTTTTCTTGCCAGTGGCTCTAAATATAAAGCAAATAACAAAGGAAAAGAGGACACCCTCTTGGTTCCTCTCTTCAGGCACAACTTAAAAAGGAAATCTCCCACTTTCATTCTTGCCTCTGATCCTTCATATATCCTCCTGATTAACCTTATTATTGTATAAGGAAATGAAAGTGCTTCCATTGTCCTACTCGTAAAACTCCATCTTACTGTATCAAATGCATTCTCTCTGTCAAGACCTACAAACAACAGTGGTATGTTCTCGTAAAATCCCAGCTTACTCTGTCAAAAGCATTCTCTTCATCAAGACCCACCAACAACAGTAGTACATTCTTACATTCTGCCATTCTGCTTCCCTCTGGATCAAATTTGTTCTATTAATGTTGTCAAATGTTTGTCTCACCTTCACAAAACCACATTGAGCCATATCTATCAATTGTGGCAACACTTTTGCCATTCTTTTAGGTAGTGCAGACATAAGCACTTTATAATCATAGTTTAAAATAGAAATGGGTCTGTATCAAGCAGAGTCTGGTGGAGTCAGGGTGTTGTCAACTGTCGCCATCTCTGTCAGTTCAGTGCCACTCTCCACTCATGCCTGACTGTCACTGTTCTTCTCTCACACAGTCCATCCACCTCTTTGCTGGGTGCCCTCTTTTCCTGTTGCCTTCTATATGTCTGTCCCAAATATTCTTCACCAGATTGTCTTCTGCTTTTCTTCATATATGCCCGAACCACAGTAATCTGTTATTTTTGATCTTTTCTGCAATTGGAGCTACTTTGGCTTCTGTTCTTTATATCCCGATTTCTTTGTCTGTCCCACAGTGCATCCTACCACTCATCTCGGGCACTTCATTTCTAACACTTCTAGCTTCCTCAACTGCGCTGCCTTTACTGTCCAAGTTAATTTACCACACTGTAGTACTGGTTGCACCAGTGTTTTGTACACTGTAGTTTTCAACTTATGTGGGATTCTTCTGTCGTACACTGCAGCTGACAGTCTATGCCAGTTGGTGTGGGAAGAAATAGCCAGGGAATTGTTATGGCTAGGCTTGTATTGGCCCTAGGGCTGATAGCCTAGTACCAACCTATGAACCTATGCAGCCCCTCTGAATCTAGCTTTTACCTCTTCCATTCAGATTTCTCCACAGCCACCCCACCCAGATACTAGAAGCTGTAAACCTGTTGCGCTGTCTTGCCTTCTGTCTTAGTTCTCAGCTTCTTCAGATTTCCCCCATTTGCTGACACTGCCACTGTCTTATCTGTACTCAGTTTCTTCTCATGTGCCTTCAGTTTTGTGTTCCATTACCCTATCCTTTGCTGAAGTTCTTCCTCAGAGTCTGCCTGTAATGCCACATCATTTGCATGCAGCAGCTTTGTCGATCAGTCACCTTCGACCTGTTTGCTAATGTAGTGTGTCATCAGTATGAACAGCAGTAGGTTAAAAGTGAACCCTGATGCACACTCACTCCCAAGGGGAACACCTCTGTGAGACTGAGCACTGTTCGTACTTGAGTCGGTGGTCCCTTGAACATAGCTTGCACTAAGTCTGTCAATGTTTCTGGGCATTTGAATTACTGCAGGACTGTCTGTCTTACTGCAGACATTGGGTCAGTCGTGCTGCATCCTGATCTGAATCCAAACTGCTCATTTCCCATCTTACTTTGTACTGCTCTGCATATTTGTTTTATCAGTCACCCTTGCCAGAACTTTCATGAAGTGTGACAGGAGTTTGATGCCTCTTACTGACCACAGTTGTAACTGTCCCCTTTGTTTTTGAACACTGGCCTAGGGTTTCTTCTTCTTTTAAAATACTGTTCATAGGTTCATAGTTGTGTACTAGGCTAATGGCCCTGGAGCCTTTACAAGCCTAGCCCTTAGACGTGCCCTGGCATTGTGCTGCCCGACATTAGTTCCCAGTGACTGTATCAAATAGAGCCACTGGAGTGATCCGCGGGGTGAATTTTCTATTACCTATCCACTCATAAAAGGTTTCTCTTGAAGAGGGACAGCGAGTTGCTCTGCTTGACATGTATGGGAAGTCTATTCCAGAGCATGGGCAGTCTCTGGGTGAGGGACCTGTCCCTCCAGCATGTTCTGTTGATTGTGGTAATGAGGTTGAGGTCTCTGGAGCGTGTGGTGTGAAGGGATTGGGATTTCTTTAGATGTAGCATTTCTAACAGAGCTGGGTCAGACATGGCTTTGTAAGTCAGGCAAAGGGGGGAGGGAGATGGGTAAAGTTGGCACTGAATCTGTTGGCCAGTATGTTGGCTCAGTATAGGAGGTACCATTGTACAGTAACTCAAAGCAAATCTGGGTATTGCCGTGGAGGTTCCTGATATATCTGCAGAAGGCTTTGTGATTGTTTTTGGTGTCTGCCGCAGTTCTACCTTCATAGCTGGCTTTAGAGGATTTGATGAGGGATATCAACTTTTTGTTGAGGCTAATAAGGGAGTTTTTCCAGTCTTGGTACTTCACCTTTTTCTGCAACAGTTTCTTCCTTCTGTTGTAGAGTTTATTAATGGCAGGGGACCACCAGATTGGCTTCCTTTTTTGGAGGAGAACGTCTTGGTTCTGTTGGGTATGGCTAGTTCCATGCATTTATGTACATGTTCGTACAGTGCATTGATGTATGATTCAGTAGTCATGCAGCTATTTTCCATTGGCATGGGTGCCATGAATTTAGCCATCTCTGTTTTTAGGAGCCCAAAGTCAACTTTGGAGACGTTTTTCAAGGTAGTTACCTTTGCGGGGGGTGTAGGTGAGATGTGGATTTCCATGGTGATTAGTTTATGGTCGGATCAGACCAGGGAAGGATTTACTACTGGTGTAGAGCAACGGTCGCCCATGTTAGTAATAACCAGGTCAAGGATGTTACTTCCTCTAGTGGGGGTCAGAATGAGCTGGTCCAGGGCATTGGAATTGATGAATTCCAGGAAGCGTTCAGCCAGTGTACTGGTGCTTGAGTAGTTCTCCCACTTGATGGAGGGGTAGTTGTAGTCTCCTAGTATGAGAGTATGGGGTAGGACCTTGATAGATTTGAGGGTGCTTAGAAACGTGGAGTGAGAGTCTAGGGACATGGTTGTGGACCTATAGCAGGCTATGACCTGGATCGCCATCTTACCCAATGTTAGTTGTACCTGAAGTATCTCAGATGCATTATGCTGGGCTACTAGTCTGGAGGTATTCATATCATTTATGAATATGGAGACACCACTGCCTTTGGAGCTATGGTCCTTCTTTTGGAGCCAAAAGGTGTGGAATGAGATGTTCATCGTGTTACCCTGCTGCAGTCATCACACTTGGGTTATCCTGCCGTCAGGCGGTCCCGCAGTCAGCCTGAGTTCCAAAGTCTTGGTCTGGCGTCGGTTGCTGTCGCTTCTTCCCTGACGTCAGTTCGCCAGGGGTATATAAGAGGCATCCAACGCCATTTTCTCCAGTCTTTCTTGCCGCGCGGTGCCCGAAGCAGAAGCAGTTCGCAAGTGCCGGTCGACCGACACCTGAGATTTTCGAATCGAATTTCAGTCCGAAGTCTTCAGTAAAGCGAAGTACCCCATTGGCTCAGTCCGATGTCAGAAAAAGTTAACAATTGCAATTCTTGTGGGAAGCAAATACCTCATAAGGACTTCCATTCTTATTGTATTCCTTGCCTAGGCCCAGACCATGATGTCACAGGTTGTCGGTTTTGTGCTAGGTTTAATAAACGTACTATCAAACGCCGTTTTGACTTCGCACGACATTACTTTGGTAGGAAATTTAATTATATCATGCCGTTGGAGCAGCCGACAACCGTCATGCATAAAAAATGCAAGGATAAGGACAGGCAGCCTAGGAACAAGCCACATTCTGAGGCCTCTGCTGGGCCTGTCGCCAGTTCTCCGGTTTTCAGTGAGGTGCCTACGCAGCCCCTGACGACCGCAGAATTGGAACCCCAGACAGCTGCGGATTCTCAAGCGGAGTGTACTAGGCTGTCGCAGCCATCTTCATTAGGCCCTTTCGACACCGGAGCAGAAGGAAATCCCGGTGCAGTAGAAACACCTTCGGTTGCAGAAGGTGTCTTCAGACCGACAACACTCACCATTAAATCTTATGCTAAGCTTAAAACTCCATTCAAACCAAAAAAGACTGTACATCTGTCTACAGTTCAAGGCCTCATGCCTAAGAAACAGATGCTTAAGATGGCTGAAGATTTGATTACCCTAATCAGGGGTTCCCATCCCCCTCCAGATAAAAGACCAAGACAAGAGGAGGATTATGCTTCCTCTGACCAGGTTTCAGTTTCCTCAGATTCTTCTGAGGAACAGGATTACACATTTCCCCCTTATGAAGACTCTGATGCTGAAGACTCTATTCCCTCAGCATCTCCCCCTGAAGACTACTCCTTTGGGGAAACTTTACATACCATGAGGGAACATTTCCACTGGGAAGGTCAGGACTACTCTGATTCTAAGAAAAGGCTCCGAGAGTTCATTTTACTACCCCAGCACAGACCACTTGCTATCCCTCCAGTTATAGACATTGTGGATGATGTTTACTTGGAGTCTAGTCTAAATCCAGACTCTCTACCTCCTGCTCCAGCCAAACCAGACAGGTACTACAGAGTACCTGACTCACACAAATTCCTTTATAAAAGCCCTATGGCTGACCCAGAAACAATTTCCCAGGGTCCCAAAGGGGCTAAAGCTTCTATGGCTAAACATGCTGTGCCCTCTGAAAGGGATTCCAGAGCCCTAGACAGATGGGGAAAGAAGATATACACCTCAGCTATTCTGGCTATGAGAGCATTAAATTGTCAGTTTCACATGCTGAAATATCAGCAATTCCTAATGTCTCAATTAAAACAAAAAATGAGCACACATTCTGAACAGTCTGGATTCAATGAAATGCAGGATCTGTTGTATACAGCTGAACAGGTGGGCAAACATACTTTACAATGTGGATTTGATTCATTGGAAGCTTCCTGTAGAGCAGCTGTTACTGGGTCTGTCATACGTAGACATGCTTGGTTAAAAGAACAAACCCTACCTGATCATGTTAAAGCAAAATTATTGGATGCACCTTTAGAGCAGGATGTATTATTTGGTGTCAAAGCAAAAGAGGTTTTAAAGAAAATGGAGGATAAGGCAAAGTCTATGCAGACTGTCAAGGATTTTTTGCAGTTACAACCCCCTAATTTCAGCAGAAATTGGCCAACAAAAAACTGGTCCTTTCCAGCTTCTGACAGATCACAGAGGCAAATACAGATGCCCAAGGGGCAGAGGTCAGTCACAAGGCCCTTACAAACCTCGCCAATGGGGTACTGCTACCCAGAAAGGAGGAGAAGACAGGCCGCAAGCTAGCAGAAGACAAACACAATGACTCAGTCCTCAAACTACCAAGTAAATCTCTCTTGGCAGCTCCCTTGGGAGAAAAATTAGCACTTTTTGCAGACAACTGGCACATCATCACAAAAGACAAATGGGTCCTAAACATTGTCTCACAAGGATACAGATTCCACTTTCATACCTTGCCAAGGATAAAAGGAATGCCAAACCTGCCACCAAATCAAAGGGCAGAGGCACAAAAACAAATTACAGCTCTCATGGACATGAGAGCCATTCAACAGGTACCTACACAGGAGCAAGGACAAGGATTTTACTCAAGACTCTTTCTAGTCCCAAGAAAAGACAAAGAATGGAGACCCATTCTGGATCTTTCAATTCTGAACACCTATCTACAAGTACCAAAATTCAAGATGCTAACACTACAGCAGCTTCTTCCCATGCTGGGCAAGAATGCTTGGCTAGTAACGTTGGACCTCAAGGAGGCATGGCCTGCATGTCCCTATCAGACAAAAATTGCAGAAGATACCTCAGCTTCATTGCAGGTTCAACCCATTATCAATTCTCTGCACTGCCCTTTGGCTTATCTACTGCGCCCAGGGTCTTCACAAAATGCCTGGCACCAGTAATTGCATACTGCAGACAAAGAGGAATTCAAATATACCCATACCTGGACGACTGCCTTATTCAAGCAGAAAGCAAGGACATTCTTTTAAAGCATCTGGCATTTGTCAAACACCTTCTAAGTTGCCTAGGGTACACAGTAAATGAAAAGAAATCAAAACTAGTGCCCTCACAAAACATAATATTCCTGTGTGCCAGCTTGAATACAACGGCCCAGATGGCTTATCTCACGCCAGACAAGCAACAACAGCTGACTCAATACTTCAAAATAATGGCAACAAAGACCCAACTCCCTGCAAGAAAAATTCTGCAGGCCTTGGGATTCATGGCATCTTGCATACTACTAATACCATTTGCAAAACTGCATATGAGGAAATTACAATGGTACCTGAAAAGCGTATGGACTCAGCACAGCCACAGCTTGGAAATAATGATACCACTCATTCCCTGCCTTCAACAGGAGTTTCTATGGTGGGCACAGGCATGTCACCTCAACAAGGGTCAGCCTTTCACCTTACCCACAGCCAGGCAAACTATGACAACAGATGCATCGGACTATGACTGGGGAGCACACATGGCAGGACAGTGCATTCAGGGCAAATGGACTACAGATCAAAGGCATCTGCATATCAATCAAAAAGAAATGCTAACAGTACAGAATGCCCTAACAGCTTTCAAGGACCTCTTACACCCAGGACAACTAATAGTAAAGACGGACAATACCACAGTAATGTGGTACATAAACAAGCAAGGGGGCACACATTCCTACCCTCTGTGCAGGCAAGCAATGATATTGTGGAACACAGCACTGTTTTACCAGGTTCAATTACAAGCACAGTTCCTGCCAGGAAAGAAAAACACATTGGCAGACTACCTAAGCAGAAACATCATGGATCCCCACGAGTGGAAACTAGATCCACAAGTATTTGCAATGATAACTCAAAAATGGGGACGCCCAGACATAGATCTGTTTGCCAATCCCCAAAACTACCAACTTCAAAAATTTTGCACAAGGACATTCCATCCACAAGCTTGGAAAGTGGATGCCCTCTCATTCAGTTGGAAAACATTAACAGTGTATGCTTTTCTTCCACCGCCTCTTCTAGCAAAGGTACTGCTGAAAGTCAGATTAGAGAGGCCACAAATGATACTCATTGCACCAGACTGGCCACGCCAGCACTGGTATCCAATTCTAAGGAACATGGCCCACGGCCCACCATGGATTTTACCACAAATTCCTCACCTGCTCACCCAGCGAGACAATCAGATTCTACACAGCCAGCTCAAGACTTTAAACCTGGCTACATGGCAAATTACCTAAACAACCAGCCAACACCTCTATCCAAAGCTGTTATGGATGTCATTCTGGAGGCCAGGAGGCCCAGCACCAGGAAAACCTATTCAGACAAATGGAAAAGATTTTGTGCCTGGAACCAGGCTAAAGGCCAAAATCCCCTTGATTCAAACATTCCTCAGATTCTACAATATTTAACTGAGATGTTGCACAAAGGGCTTTCCTTTTCATCTATTAAGATCCACGCCTCAGCAATTTCAGCTCATTACAATACGGATCCTCCTTTATTTTCACATCCACTCCTAAGACAGTACCTCAGAGGGGCTAAGAACATAAGACCACCCAGGGGAGCACCAGCACCTCTATGCTGGCAAGCAATGACCTATCAAGACAGTTTCTCTCTACGAACTAAACCTTCCTTTATGCCAAAGGTGGTATCCAGTGTGGCCCTAAACCAAACCATTCATTTGCCCACCTTTTTCCCAAATCCCCAGAACAACGGAGAAAGACTCCTGCACTCTTTGGACATTCACAGGCAATTACGTTACTACTTGGATAAAACTAAGGCTTTCAGAAAATCTGACCAGTTCTTTGTAGTCTGTGCTGCAAGATCACAAGGAAAAGCTATCTCAAAACAGACCATTTCAAAATGGATAGGACATTGCATACGTTTCTGCTACACGCATCATGGGAAACCGGTACCTGCTAACATTAGGTCCCACTCCACCAGGGCTACAGCTACATCAGCAGCCTTTCTCAGGGGGGTGCCAACCAAGGATATTCTGGAAGCTGCAACTTGGATTTCAGTGCACACCTTCACCAAACACTATCACTTACCTCTATATTCTAAGACTAGGGCTGGTTTTGCCACTGCAGTTTTGCAGGGCCTACTAGCTTCTTCTAACCCTGTTTAACTCCACCACCCATCCTTAGCTTTGGGATTCAACCCAAGTGTGATGACTGCAGCAGGGTAACACAATGAACATAGTACAGTTTTGTACCTACCATAAATGTAGATGTTCGAGGGTTCACCCTGCTGCAGTCCAGGTTACCCTCCCTCCATCCCCTCTGAACTAGCTGGCCTTATCTACACCACTCTATCCTATACAACCTCTGTGGTGTATTTGCTTGTGCCTGAAGGTATTGTTTTATTTTTATATGTATTTTTTTATATAGCAATATATATATATTTTGCCTACCTATTGGGGGCACCTGACATCTGGGGCAAGGAAAACTGAAGAAAATGGCGTCGGATGCCTCTCTGGCACACTGATGTCAGGGAAGAAGCGACAGCAACCGATGCCGGACCAAGACTTTGGAACTCAGGCCGACTGCGGGACCGCCTGACGGCAGGATAACCCATGTGTGATAACTGCTGCACGGTGAGCACTTGAACATCTACATTTATGGTAGGTACAAAACTGTACTTTATAGCCTGGTAGCACAGGGTTGCTTTCTGCTGCTTTAAACCAGGTCTCCATTACAGCACAAATGTCGATGTTCTCCATTTTGAGGAGTGCTTCGAGTGAGTGCATCTTGAGATTTAGACTTCTAGCATTGAGCAGCATGACCCTCAGATTGCATTTATTTATAGCTGTTACGGTGGTAATTTGGTCTTTGGAACACCGCCTAAAAAAGGCAGTATAAGGGTGGCAAGAGCCTTAGCCAGTACCCAGAAGCTCAGGGGTGACAGATGCAGGCCATCTCTGGCAAAGCATCGAGGTCTGTCAGTCATGTCATCCCAAGCAGACAGATAATGGATCCCCTTAGAATGTCACCAGAAACTTAGTCAATTGTTGAAGTCAGTCATTTTTTGTTTGTACTGCAGTATTATTCTGGGTGACGTTAGAATACTGCTCAGGGCTAGGGTCATACCTGCCTGGGCCACATAATCCGAGAGCTCCACCATGTCTCTTGTCATGTAGTCCAGGGAGGTGCATCTCAGGTCATTCACACCCACATGGACAGTGACAGAGTCATACTTGTACTGTTGTGGTGTAACCTGAGTGCATGTGTTATGTGTCGGATTCTGGCACCTGATAAACAATTGACTGTTACCTTCTCCTTATTCAACCTAGTGATTGGGACATCTGTGTGCCTCACTATTGCATCACCTATGATTAGTGTATTGGGCAAGGTGTTTAGCCTTAGGGGATTAAATTAAGTGCACACTGTGGAGGTTAGCTTTGTGTCCTGTGGTTTGTGCTGTGTTCTGGTGGTCGAGTGGGTTTCTGTCTTGTAGGTCTCTGCTGTTTGGGTAAATTTCTATTGAGAGCATCAGCGAAGGTAGGTGTGTGGTTTGTGTTTTTAAGTGAGAGATGTGATTGTGGGTGTTCTGGAGGGCTATGTGTTCCATGTGGTGTGGTGCAGGTGTTGACCTTCTCCTCTTGACCACCTAGTGTGGTCTTGGCTGGAGAGTGAATAGCTTCCAATTTGGTGATGCAAATGCATCTCTCACAAGTCCGAGTGTTGGTAGGTAAGATGAGAGGGTTGTCTGTGTACATGAGGCAGTTGCTACACTGCCTGAGAATGCCCAAGTGCACCAGGTTAATGGGAGAAAGCATAGTGAACTGCCCTTTAATCATGCCAGGAGGGGTGGTCATAACTACTAAGTACTGGAGCTATTTCTGTGAAGAACAACTAGTGCTGATGGCACTTAGGTGTGCTACAATAATTGCTATAAAAATGTTTTGAAGTGCAGAGTGATTAAGCTATTTGAAGGGCAAGAGAGAAAGAACTAACAAGATTCAAGGGGAAAAACTGAAGAGCAGACTTTCTGGCACCAGTAATAGTTTACCTCAGCTCGGTGCTGCTAGGCAGAGCTTAAACAAGCATAAACCCATGCAAACGTGGGCTTTTAAACCAAAAAGTTGAAAGGGATGGAAAAACTGCCTAAATGGCCAATAAACTACAATATCTGGGCCAGAAACCACTCCTCCTTCTGATAAGCTAGAAGGCTTCCCTCCAATACAGAAAGGATTGGGGGGGGGGGGGGCTCAGAAGCTTTCAAACAGTCCTGGAGACAGCAAATCTGTACCTGGACTACACAAGTTACAGGAAAGGCGGGAAACAAGCTTAGAACTTTTTTTTTTTTTTTTTTTTTTTTTACAGAAAAGTAGCTAAAACAGTAGTAAAAAATTTCAAATGCAGTGCAAGCTAGCACAGTTGAGTGTGTAGCAATAATAAACCAAATACAGTTTTAATAAATGCAATTAAATTTAAAAAATGACTAAAAACAAGTGCAGAAAGCAGTAAATTAGGAAAAAATCAAAATGGAGGCGCTTAGAGTATCTCTTTCACCTTCCTGATATTCTTGCAGTTTGCAGGGCACCAAAACTGGATCCACAGAGCTTAAACAAGCGCAAACCCATGCAAACATGGGCTTTTAAACCAGAAAGTTGAAAGGGATGAAAGAAATGCCCAAATGGCCAATAAACTACAATTTGTGGGCCAGAAACCACTCCTCTTGTGGTAGATAGACTACCTAGTGTTTACCACTCCCAATGATAAGCTAAAAGGCTCCCCTTCAATACAGAAAGACTTGGGGGGGGGGGTCTCAGAAGCTTACAAACAGTCCTGGATACAGCAAATCTGGATCTGGACTACCAGATCTTTATCACATTCTTCCCTCTTAACTTCCAGACTTCCACAGGAGTACCACCTGTTTCTGGAGACTTTTCTGAAGATTGATTGTACATAACTGTTTTTATCTCATCCCCTCCTGTCTTAACTGTTAATTGTTGAGCCTCCTCTACCTCTGTTATGGGCATATCTACCTCTGTTGTTGGCATAATTAAGTCTTCCATAAATATCACCATTTGTCCTCTTTTTGATTTCTACATTTCTCTGCTTTATACAAATTTTCAAAAGAAAATTCCAAAATATCTTTAAAACTTCTACAGGATCTCTGGTTATTTTTCCTTGTTATAGGTTCCCTAATTATGGCAACAACCTTTTCTACTTTCTGCTGCTTAAGTTGTTATGCTAAACGTTTTTGTGCTCTGGAGTTATCAAAAAAATAGTTGCTTAACAGCAGACTTTCCAATCTCATGCATATTATCCAGACACTGCCTTGTTTTCTCCTTAGCACTCTGCATTTGTGCCTCCTCTTGTTCTATGAGATTTCTCGTATTCTGCAGTACTTTAACCTTTGTCAGTATCGCTAAGCAGTTCCTATTACTTCTTAACTGTATCTCTTTCATTTCTAACATGTTTTTAAACTCTATGTTATCTTTATTCCTCTCACTAGCTATAACTTCTAAGGATATTTCTATCTTCCCTAATAACCCTTGAGTAATTTCCACTACCCATTCCTTAAATTCCTCTCTCTTTAACAGTTAGGTGGTGAAAACACCAGTTTCCCATTTTTACTTTATTACCCTGCATTTATGTTTTTATTGGTGCATGATTTATTTTTTTTATTTATTGACATTTGTTAACCGGGTTAGTCCAGCTGAGCCAGGGGCCCGGGGCCCATTTTTAGTGGAGACCCAAGGAGAAAAGCTCCATAAAATTAACAATTATTACAAAAGTTACAAAGATATAATCAACAGATAACATAAGTCTACTAGCAAGGAATAGCATGACATAAGTCTATTAACAGGTAACAAATCTATAAATATTACGTATTGAAAAAAACAAAGTATGAACCGACCAATATCGCCAACATCCTGGCAGACAGGTTCAGGGCAAACTTCACCCCCCTCTCACCCCCAAGAGGGCCCATAACCATACCAGAAGAATGTAGAGTCCCTGAAATCACAGACACTTAGGTTAAAACAGCCCTCTCCAAAGCCAAAAACACAGCATCAGTGGGACCGGACGGTGTCCCAGGCTGCGTCCTACATGAGCTCAAAGATGAACTAACCCCTCACCTAAACACAGTGTTCAAACTCAGCCTCTCCACAGGCTACATACCCATAGAGTGGCGCACAGCAGCGGTTATTAACAGACCCCGGGAACTATTGCCCTATAAGCCTGACTAGCTTGGTCTGCAAGGCTATGGAGCTCATCATCATGAAACTCATTAACAGAGACATTGGGAACCTCCAAACACTGGACCCTACCCAGTTCGGCTTTGTTAAGGGCACATCATGCCTCCTAAACCTGGTGGACTTTTGAGTTTTGAGATAGTTACCAAGGCTATAGATGAGGGAAAGATGGTACACACAGCCTACCTAGACCTCGCAAAGGCCTTCCACACCATTCCCCATTCTGGTATTATAGACAAGCTCACCAACCTGAACATAAACCCCTATGTCACAAGATGGGTTGCCAACTGGCTCACAGACAGAACCCACATGGTGAGAGTTGCGGGAGCCAGGTCCGACTCTGAATCGGTTACAAGTGGAGTTCCCTAGGGCTCAGTCCTAGGACCCCTCCTGTTCGGCATATACTTCTCAGAGGTACAGGCAAGCACAGGAGGACTATGGCTGACCAAGTTCGCAGACACCTGCAAACTAGGGGCTATAATTTACTCTCCGGCTGACACAGACATCCTCCAAAAGGGTCTCACTGAGACAGATACCTGGTGTCAAAATCATGGCCTCAAGCTAAATGCCAAAATGTGCATAGTCATCCCCTTTGGAAAAAACAAAGTACCCACAAACTACCACATAGGTGGTAGTCCCCTAAATACAGAAGACGTAATAAGAGATCAGGGGGCCCAAGTAGATAGTAATCTCAACTTTGTTAATCACATTGCCAGAGTGGTTAGAAAATCCTTCTACATGCCCCAGCTAATCACAAAAGGGTTTGCATCCAGATCAAAAGAGGTCATTGTACCCCTCTACTCATCAGTCATCAGACCCATAATAGAGTACAACACCCCATTTGAGATGTACCTTACAAGACACCTGCAACAGCTGGAAAGACCACAGAAGTACCTCACCAAGAGGATCACTGGCCTCAAACAGATGCCCTATGCAGCTTGACTGAAGAAATTACAGCTGTACTCGGTTGCATACTGCCTACTCAGAGGTGATCTCTGCCTGACATACAAGGCCATGTCCAACCCAGAATTGATGGACATGCTCCACCTAAAGAAAACCTTATCCCCGCAAGCCATACGCTCTAGGGATCTAAACCTCACAGCAACAATAAATAGGATGTGCTATAGGGATAGATTCCTGTCCCAGAGACTTCCCATGCTTTGGAACAAGATCCCAATCTACATCAGGCAGAGCTCCTCGCTAACACTGTTCAAGAGAAATCTTGACGAGTGGATGGGAAAAAGAAAGTTTACCTCGGGGATCACTTCAGTGGCTCTGCTGGACAGAGGCAAGGGAACTAATCTAAGGGGGCGGCGAAAGCCAACACATTCTGGCTAAGCTTATAAATGCCTTCAGGCAGATAGCCTAGTACCTACCTATGAACCTATGAAACCCAGTGGAATACCATACATGAGGTAATTCCAATGTACAAAGAGTCAATAGTATTACAAGAACGTATTCTTTTTTTTGTGCATTTAAAAAGAGGGAAGAGTAACAGAAGGTGCAGGCTGTATGAGGAAAAAGAAATTGTGTAGATAAGGGAGAATAAGTCAAGTGGAAGTTTGACAAGGGCAGGACCACGTCTTTTGTAGATTAACTTTTAAGTTCTTGTTTGAACAAGTATTTTTGAGGAGTGCTTCTTATATTGAGAGGGAGTAGGTTCCAAGCATGGGCTATGGAGTATTTATAAAGGGACTTTTCAGTGTTCTTACTGGGTTTGTATATGTTAAGGAGGTGTTTGCTGGTAGTACGGAGGTGGCGTTGGGGGTTATAGTAGGACAGCAGATTAGAGATGGAGGGGCAGAAAGAGTGATCATTCAGGATAGAGTGTGCAATTTGTAGTTGAGAAAGAAGTAGTTGTTTAGGGAATTCAGGCCATTGGAGTGTCTTAAGAGCAAGGCAGTGATGGGTTTTGTATGGAAGATTGGAGGGAAATCTGTCTATTTTGTTATATGTTTACTCTAGTTTGGTGAGCAGAGATGGTTGAACATTAGTAATTCAGCTAGAATTAGTCTTTAGTGTTAATCTTCTTTCCTCAACTCAATGACTTGTCTCAACAAAACAATGTATACACATCACTATTTTTACAGAAATAACCGTATAGAAAAAATGCAAAATTGAATACTGACAATGAAAGAAGAGTTAGATGAACATATTTGCTTTCCTTCCTTGTGGCGCTGAGTTTTATTAAAAGGAAAGACATTTGCATCTGAAAACTAACCTTGAAAGCACTGCCTTTGTTCAGAATTCAGGTTACACTATT